>NC_056741.1:741654626-741747126 GCF_019279795.1 Protopterus annectens | reverse complement strand
GTTACAGTAAATATACACATGTATATACCTAGGATATGATACAGCAGTTATGGGTAGCATATGTTCAGTCCGGGCATATGTTGGTGGGAGGTCCAATAAACAAACGTCTACCCCCCCACCCCCCCCCCAGCTAGGCCAGTGAAACAGACAGACATGTGTCAAAGGAAAAAACTTCAAAGAACAATTCATGTAAGGTTCAGGTATGGTACCTTTTATTACTTGCAGCAAGGAGACAAAAACATGCAAATACAGGATTTTGCCTAATTACTAGCAGGCAGTATGCTTCTCTTATACTGTTCTATAAAATGTTACTTTCTATGGTTGACGTAGTTAGACACAGCTTTCTGTATTGTTCTACAGCAAATGTTACTCAGATTTCCTGCTGACATGTTCAGATTTAAAACTCACTATGTGTTACATAGAAAATGTTACTTGGATTTATGAAAAACATTTGAGAAAAACAATCTGATCTATAGGGGGCTGTATTTTTTTAGCCCACTACAAGCTTTCTATTTTTCAGTTGTGCAGCTCTAATACATATGTTACATTTCAAGGTACTTTTCTAACTTAGGTACAAGTAAATGCTGATTGCGGTTCATATTTTCAAACAGCCTTTGTCTTCATTATCAATAGCTCCAGCAGCTGTGTATTTTCTCATAGCATAAGTAGAAAATCAATAACTCTTTGTTTAAATCTCATGACATTAGTAGAAGTGAAACATCTATTATTATTTCCCTGACATTAGCAGAAATTGAATGCTTCCCTGTAAATTTCCAAAGCATAAGCAGAGATCATAACTGCGCATATTTCATGACATAACAGGATTGGAATGCTTCTGCAGCTCGTGCAGATTTATGCAGTGTGAAATAGAATAAATGTGTTAACCCTTTTTAAACCTCAAATGCACTAAGCATATTACTAATACATATTTCTCTAACAACATACAATTAAGGTAAATACACCACTGCTTCCGAGACCACCGGCAGGAAACTACCAGTGGGAGAGATCTGCAATGTCTACACTTGAAACATGGACAGCGATGCCCCTTGTGGGACACCAAAAATTTAGTGATTAGAGCCAGGCCCTGTATAGACTGATGCGACCAGGCTGTAGATGTACATGGACCAGTAGATTGTGCAAGCCTGATAACACATGGGTTTACACAACGTACGACATGTCTCCCGACATGGAGAGAGTGAGCAGTGTGTAGGGGTGTGTTTATACCCCACCTGTGCCCACAGTAAGGATGAGTGCTGTAGATGAGTGGCAGGTATGGGAACTATGGGTATGCGATTATGGGCCTAGGCGTGTAGGTGTTGGCTGGCAGAGCCATATTAGGACTGCCCCGTGGATGTAAGTATTATTACGATGTGGGTATAGCAGACATCCATACTTCCTAAACCTTAGGAGCACATCCACTGGATAGTCCGTAAACCATTGGGGGAACACATAGGGACCATATCATTGAACTGTCCCCGATTACCAGGGACGTCCGTGATTACGAATCAGAATCTAACTCTGTCCCAACTAAACCCTCCTAGAACTGGTGATATTAAGAGGAAAGTTGGCAGAATACATGTACATAATGACAACATGTAAGAGTCATAAACAGCATGTACCTCAGACAATGTGTATGAATACATATGCTCTGGGTCTGTCAATGTGTTAGGTTAATAGCGCCAAACTTCTAAATTTGTTCCCGAGGTTATGCAGTGTCCCTGATTCAGTGTTCATTCTTCCCCATTTGTATGAGCGGTCTGCTAGTGAGAGACAGCGTATATTCCGCCGACAACCTTAGAAAGATGATAGAATAATAGGGTTGGGGTTACCACCTGTCCACCTTTGCGAGGGACACTCCCCTTTGAGCAGTTGTGTCCTGCAAAATAATTGTAATTATGGCAAATGTCCTGTGATTTAGGACAAAGATTTCCTATATTCTCTGTAGTAGTTGCATAAAACAATTATTTTGTATCTGAAACACCTAAATGTTATAAGAAACAGTATAAGCAACTATAATGCTACAAGAATAACCTTTTATTTAGGCAAAACAGTGAAGTACTCTCCTTTGTACTGGCTGTGGGTATGTTTTGTCATGCAAAATCTGATGCCTCTACATAAAGGTCCTATAGGGTTGCCATCTTTTCAAATGCCCAAAGTGGGATATGTTCTGTAGAAATGTCAGATTTTCCAGGACAAAACATACCAACAGACGTGCATAGTACAGAATTTTACTTATTTGCACAAATAAAAGCTTATTCTAGTAACATTTGAATTGCTTATGCTACTTCACATAACATATAGAGAGTTCATATAGAAATAACTGTTTTATGCAACTATTAAAAAAACATAGGATATAATTTTGTCCAGTAATCCCAGGACATTTCCTATGTCTTGATTATTTTCGCAGGACACATCTGCCTAAAGAGGGACTGTCCTCTCAAAGTGGGACAGGTTTTTACCCTAAAGTCCCATCTTGGCCAATTGAAAAGGTGGCAAACCTGTAATAGGTATGTGGTAGCATGACTTGGCCGACGGATGTGGCTCCCAAAACCCAGTTACTTGTCTGTATTGAAGAGTCTTGGTTCCCATGTATCAGCCAGATGGGAGCAGGTTGTATGAGGAGCACAAAAATATGATTAATTCACTGGACATGCCGCCGATTCCGTACAGTCGAATCCCATGCCATCGCCTAATGGGCAGCCATTCCTGATACTGTAGTCATGCAGTCTGATGTAATAGGCATCACAAGGTAATATTGTGGTCCTCACTCCCACCCAGGGGTGTGAGTGTCAGATGCAAGCACCAATGGTGGTGCATCTGTAAGTGCGGGAGCGAGCGGGTGTAAGCCTGTTTGGCTACTAGTATGTGAGTATTGCACTGGTAAAGCAATGTAGAGGCTAACTGAGTGTAAGAAGCTGTAACCAGAGGTCAGCAGTGCTTAACACCATGTTATCCCACGCACATCCGCTCCCCACTGCTTTAATGTGCCTTACTCCCTCCGTATCCAATGGCCTTGTTCTGCCCTGCAACCAAATAAACATCCTCTGCAAGGCTCAGAACCAGGACCCTGCACACAGCTAATGTGAATTACCAATACGCCATGGCAGATATACAGACAACGGACAGTACCACAAACATATCATACAGCGCAGTCATTCAACAGTATAGGAATGTATCCCATCATGTAGATGTATATATGAGTGCTTATGCCCAGCATATCGGTACATACATACATAGAGATATATCAAGAACATACCATGTGGCAACAAAGCATTACAAACGAATGAAACAGGAAACACCAGCGGCGCCTGTATTATGTAGTGGTGGTGTTCTATGTGACCTCAAGACTCCCTCAGACAGACATGGGTCAGTCATACACACAAATAGTTGTACATTGGCCATATACATCACTCTGTGCATGTAATGTACATTAACACAACAGTACCTGTTCAATCATTATGTGCGAACAGTACTCTTGCAAGGTGTTGTGTGCAACATCATCATCATGATAACGCTAAATGGGGTAACCATAGAGGGACCGGTAGTGTTGTGTGTATAATGGGGTCATCCTCATCACGTGTACCTGGACCATTTATGAGTGATGTTCATACCAGGATCATGTGCCTGAGGGACAGGGGTGAGGATAACAGGAGTATGTTGTGATGCATATTACAAGGGTTACATGTGTCCAGTGGGCACATGTGTGAAATGGACAGCTATGTATAGGGCAGATGTTGTCCTAGGAGCTGATTGGACTTATGTTTCCGTAGGTGAGGGTTGGATGTAGGGGAAGGAGTGTAGGTATGGCCGTGGAGGATAGGTAGGGTAGGATCACAGACATGACAGCATACAGGGTTGGTATATGACACATGTGGGGGGATACACCCTGGACAGGGATGGGTGTTCAGCATTCACAAGGCCATGGGAACAGTGGGATGGAGCTCCCCCGCCATGGGCAGCTGCCACTGCACCTAAACAGCTGCAAAGCAGGCAGTGCTGGGGGCTGTCCAGGACTGGCAGCATCACCCTGTAAATGTGACTCCGCCCTTGAGCTTGCGTATCTGGCTTTGGAACACCTTAGTGAGCCCCCAATGCAACATGTCTGGGACCACACGACAGTAGACATGTACCTGTCTGGTCCTGCTCCCAGGAGGGACATTCTCCAACCTCAGTGGTGGTACCACCAGAAGGTGGTATAGAGCCAACAGAGGCTGATGTCCAAGGCTGGGCCCCAGATGTGCTAGTGCCTGGTGCCATGGCCAGCTGAAGTGGGACAGGAGGTTCTGCCGGGACCTCCCAACCCATTCAGCCTATGGTGTTGCAGTTTAAACCCACATATGGCTTAGTGATAGGCACCAGCATACAGGATTACCTACAACAGTATGCATAGATATCACCATCAACCTAACACAACGGATGGTATACATTTGCAGAGGGAGCACAACACCTGCATATATACTGCATGCCATCTGTACAATGTGTAGTAGACATGTGACCGCAGCTATGAACAGTTGCCCATTATTGGCTTGTCACTTGGAACCCCAGACAGTATCTGTCATACCACTGTTTCATGTGACACATGTCCAGTCAGGGATGCGATGGCAGTAACACATCTCTATCATCATGTACTGTCTGCATTCCTCACACTATGCTTCTGCTGTGCACAGATGTGTGTTCGGTGTGTATCACAGGAAACAAATTGTTGCACACACTGACCAGTTCACAGATGGCCCTACAGATGGGCATCCCTCACAAACAGAGTACTGTCATGTCTGTATTAAAACATGCAGAATAGCCATTACCACACACATGTTAAACAGGCAGTAGTCTCAATGCAGCATAGCTACACTTACATGCTGTAGTCATGTGTGGCACATCACCCTCCCATCTTTAGGCTATTTCCCATTGTGTATAACATTTGAGGTACATGTAGATACCATCTGTGATGCCGTGTAAGAACACCACATCCAGGTACCACTCACAGCGACTGTCATGGCCAAATACCAACATGTGTTCCCTAGATAGTGTACTGTGTTTATCATGTGGATGGCTATGGGAACACCATCACAGCTGTTCCACATGCAATCAGCTAGAGAAGGACTGCAATAGGTGCAGAGGCCATCACCTGACCATGTCCATAACTTACAATAACATGCTGCTGCTGAGCAGGTGTACTCCTTCACATCTACCAGAGAGTGTGTGGGTGGGACAGGTAAAGTACACCAGGGAAGGATTTGGAGACTTAACCCTAAGCATCGTCTGCCACATGCCTAATAGTACAGGGGTCAAATCCCTGACTAACTACTCATTACTATTACATGTGCATAACGTTAGTACATGTGCCACAAAGGTGACATGTTGCTGTGCTGTAAGAAAATATATGTGTGTAGGTGAGTGACATCTGCAACAGAGATATAGTAGACATACATTAGGTGTGACGCACATGGCTGTCCACGTGAACGGATGCCAGTGTCACCACAACCACACTCTCTAATGGAAATGCATTGACACTCTTTGCCAGGGCCACAAATACACAACCTAACTACTTAGTTTGCCACACTGCAGTAATGCACAGGACTACATGCACCACAAGGGATATCTGGAGGTTCTATGGGCTAGGGCATGTGAAAGTGTTTGACATCTGTTGGTATGCCAACGAGGGTTATACTGGGAGTGACTGTGGTTGGGAGCATCATAACACAGACACAAGGTGCCAGTACTGGCATGTATGTATTCATTGCTTCATGGGTGTGTAGAAGTTGGCTGTGCAAGATGGTTGTACAAGGCAGGGTGAGGTGTAATCCTTGGCATTGTGTCACCCGACAATGGTGTGCAGTGCAGGGGTGTAGTGTCTGCAATGTCCCACACAGATGGGTACTGCATGATCTGCCCTGACATCCTGGTTACCAATGTGTAGCTTTGCAATGCATGCCATGTCTGTGTTTGATAGTCCTTCACATGGACATTGCCTGGGATGTGCATATCCCACAATACTGTACAGTAGCATGCACAGGTGTACCTGGTTTTGCAGGCACATGTGTACACAGCCTGTTATCCCCCAATATGCCAATACTGGCCTGGTGTGGCAAAACCTGCTTATAGTGAGCAGGTTGACCCTGCACCTGCATTGATAGTATGATACAGGTACTCCGTGGTGTCAGTGGCATGGGTCCATACAGGGCACATGTGTACAGCATTGTATGGCCTCTGTGGATCACATTTGATGGCACCACATATGTTGCAGGCATCCAGTGTGGAACATAGTGAAGGCACAATGTCCGCATATATGTGCCTATTGTACTGCTGTACAGGGTGTCATGTCCTCTGCAGGCCACTGCATTCACACCATGCCTACTATCTGTCATCAATGTGCATGGTACTAGCAACACAGCGGGATGTCCTAGGCAAGTTTGTTTGTGCATGGCACATGGGTGAGGGATATATAACGGGTACTAGTAGGGTTGCATACTTTGTTCACCAGGCCTTTTGCCAGATGTATGGGTATGGCTTACCAACACAGTCCCATGGTTGACTGACAGCTGTACACCTTGTGAGGTGGCCGATGTGTCATAAGATGGACATCATATAGGAAAACTACAAAATCCGCTCCCCAACATGTCCAATGGTAAGACACTCACAGCCACCTCTACACAGGCTCTGACAGACAAACACACACATGCCATGTCCTGTATACAACCACCTACCTACCGTATCACACTACAGCAATACGCTTTTAGGGCACGTGCTACGGCGAATACTGGATTGCAGCATGCCTACACTTGTATACCTAGGTGGGTGACAACAGCAGGAAAGACAAAGGTGGTTATGCGATTTGTACAGAGAGTGCATACTCTACAAAGCTCTGTACTTGTCTCACGCAAGCAGACACACACACACACACACACACACACACACACACACACACACACACACTTGGCAAGTCTGGGATTAGAACACCGACATAACAACTTTAGCACACTACAGCATTACGCAGTTACAGAACTCGCTACCGAGATTACTAGGACACAGCACTCCCAGAGGTGTGTTTGTAGGTGGGTGACATCATCAACCTTGCCAAAGGTGGGTATAGGAATTGTGTGGAGTGTGAGCAGTCTAAAAGAATTATTCAGTCCTCAAGCAGACGGGAACAAACACACACACTTGGCAAGTCTGAGATTAGAACACTGACCTCACTACTTTATTACACGACAGCATTACCCAGTTACAGAATGCACCACTGAGATTACTGGGACACAGCACTCCCAGAGGTGTATTTGTAGGTGGTTGACATCAACAGCCTTGCCAAAGGTGGGTATAAGAATTGTATGGATGTGTGAGGAGTCTAAAAGCATTAGTCAGTCCTCAGACAGATGGGGACAAACACACACACACACACACACACACACACACACACACACACACACACTTGGCAAGTCTGGGATTAGAACATTGACCTATCTACTTTATTACACTACAGCATTACGCTGTTATAGAACGCACTACCGAGATTATTGGGACACAGCACTCCCAGAGGTGTATTTGTAGATGGATGACATCATCAGCCTTGCCAAAGGTGGGTAAAAGAATTGTATGGAGTGTGAGCAGCCTAAAAGCATTATTCAGTCCTCAGGCAGACAGGGACAAAAACACACACACACACACACACACACACACACACACCAGGCAAGCCTGGGATTAGAACAACGACCTAAATATTTTATTACACTACAGCATTACGCAGTTACAGAATGCGCTACCGAGACTAATGGGACACAGCACTCCCAGAGGTGTATTTGTAGGTGGGTGACATCATCAGCCTTGCCAAAGGTGGATATAAGAATTGTATGGAGTGTGAGTAGTCTAAAAGCATTATTCAGTCCTCAGGCAGATGGGGACAAACACACACACACACACACACACACACACACACACACACACACACACACACACACACACACACACACCAGTGGTGGGAACGGAACACCTGCCTATCTACAAATCACTATTACAATACTACATAGTTACGAGTCACTCTACACAGACTACATATTTCAAGGCTGTCATTATGACCTTCTAGGAATGCGGACATCAACAAGGATGCTGGCAGTTAAGATGTACATACCTGTGAACCTGTGTGTTTAAAGTAGGATTCCATCCTGAACTGGAGTATGCCCATCTGTGGAATGGACTACTACTATCACAATACAGGTTACAATGGCCATGCCCATACACAGAGGCACGTTACTGACACAAGGTGTCAATGGACATGCTCACACACTTAGTAGCACAGGGCTGTTTGGAATGCACTATGTGTCCATTTACACAAGGTTATACTGGGCATGCTCATACACTTAGTAGCACAGGGCTGTCTGGGATGCACTCTGATTCTAAACACGGAAGGCCACAGTGGCCATGCTATTACAGTTAGATGTAAAAAACACATTGTAATGGGCTCTGGTGTTAGCAGTTGTCATTGTTAGCAGGAACACTGCTCTACATATATCTGACACTGGTCTTTTACACAACATCTGCTGCTGTCCGTCACCTTAGATGTACCATCCTATACCAAGCACAATACCACCACTTGCAGTGATCTCTTGTTAGGAGTGGCAACTGCTTGACCAACACAATGAGCCAATGTCCTGCTGTAAGTACAAGGTTGTCCAGTGTTTGTCATTCTGGGATGACATGACTGACAGCAGACAGGCCTTTGACACATAACACATGCATCCATGATTCAAGGGAGTGGGGATAATACCCAAGTCGCATCCGCCCATATAGTGCCATTCCAAGGAAAATGTCCTAAACAAAGGATAACACCCTGACACCGAGAGGACTACTGCATTGTATGCTTATGCTAACCAGTGCTAGATGTGTAACGTTCATAATCACAGCTGCTCACTGTAGATCCAACAATGGGAAGTACTGACATCTGTGCAGTGAGGAACACCTGGCTGAAGGCTCTGTAGTGCACAATAGCACTACCACTATATACCTCAGAGCCAGACATGTGGGCCATAACACAGATACGGACCACTCCAGGTGGTGGTGTCCCCACATACATAGAGGCCACTCACATGTACTGATTGGTACCCCCACGGAAGGCATCACAGATGAGTCAGATGCAGGACACAGTGTCAAATACTGCATTCTAGGATGTAAACCTCAGACACCACCATGCCCCCAGACCACCAACACACATCCATACATGTTGTAGGACATATAAGAGTACACCACCATGTGACCCTTGACCAGTGGACCATCCCAAACACTACATCAACTGTAGAGAGTACCCATGTACTGACACAGTTGCATCATGTGTTATGCAATGCAATGATACCACTGTTTATAACCAGGTCAGCTGTACACATACCAGGGGGCCTCGCTTATTTTACAGCATAAGCAGATGACTGTTGCTGTACACCAGTACACACCCTCATGTTTGGATATGACATACATGTACCTGCCCTGGATATGTACATGCCACACACACACACAACATACATGTAAATAGCATAGATGTTGTTGTCCTTTGTGCAGACAGGTGGCTACAGCCATTACACACATGCACATGGAATGTAGGTCCATGGCTGCTGAATGCTAACCATACATAAAGTGTGATATCAATGCAGACAGAGGTAACATTCCCTCTGTACCGGTCACCCATTATATCTATCATATCATACAACAGTCCATGTGTCATGTATGTCATTACACATGTCCACCAATTGCAATGCCTACAAACATGCCCAAATGACAGGATTGTAAGACCTACACACATGTACATGTGTGTAGGACCTACACACATGTACATGTAGTGGTGTGCGTTCAGATACCATGCGTGTGCAGTTGCTGATGTATGCAGGTGACGTGTATCTTAGTACATCATGCAGTTGCAATGCAGCCTCAGCATTGCCAACTGTATATGGTGATATGCTGAATGTACGGAAAGATGTACCTCAGGTATGGACAGATGTGTGGAAATAACTAAGTGGTGGGGCATCTTTGCAGATGGATGTTTGCTGAGGACAGCTCACACATGTGTCACAAGTGGTCCTACAATAACCAGTGTAACTGGTAAGCAATGGTTTTGTTAATTGAAGGACATAACACACAACACAGACAGTGGTCAGGGTGACACCGAAGGTAAATCACTTGACACCTGTAACAGTTAAGACCTCCCTTGTGCATATATCAGCACTGTTGCCAAAGGAAGCGTCAGTACACTTTGTAATGCATGCAATACTGCTGTAAGTCTGTCATACATATTATGAGCTAGGCAGGTGTTTGATTCACAGTACTGACGTGTGGTTGCATGTGTGTCCATATATGTCACGTATGGTGGGGAATACATCTCAATTGTTACTCACTCTCCTGTACACTAGTATAGATATCTGTACAGACTGCAATGTAGAAAGCAGGACATAGGCAGGGGCGTGTATCTCACACATGTGAGGTATCTGTATGTGTGTGACATAGGTGTATTCAATAGTGAATGCCACAGTGTGTGTGTGTGTGTGTGTGTGTGTGTGTGTGTGTGTGTGTGTGTGTGTGTGTGTGTGTATTGCTGTCTGTTCCCTGGAGTGAGGATGTATGTTACCATACTGAACTGATAAGACCCCTCCCCCCATCCAGGCAATGCAATCTACTAGCCATGTTGATGTCCCCGATCTTAGACCATACTGACTACCTGTACATGTGTATTCTCTGTGGCGCATCATGTAGGTGCACAGTACTCTAATGATGATTTGCACATAGGCAGGGGTCCTCACCTCAACAGTAGCAACTGTGTGTGAGTGTGTGTTACTGTGTCAGTGAATCCATGAGTGTGTGGGAGTGTTACTGTGTCACTGATTACATGTGTGTCAATACCTGACTGTGTGGGTGCAGTTGTGTGTTGGCATCCTGTCATGGGAATGTGTATTACCACTTTCCAATGAGGCATAACACTTCCCACTGGCCTCTACCCTTGTAATTAGCTAGACCGCTCTCTTATCTCATCACTCTATATAACTGTACCTGTGATGTCACCCAGTATGGATGTCACATCTGTATCCACAGTAGCTATCATGCTCTTGGATCAGTAAACATGTTTGGAACGTGGGACATTCTCACTGTTATGTGGCAGCTACATGGTGCATGCTGGTATATTCATACATACCTGTGAGTAGTCCACATTGACATATGGGAAATTAACTGCAAACACTGACATCCACCAGCCCATGCAATTAGACCTGAACGAGGAAAGCAGAACATCATGACCAACATGCAGTTACTGTTGTTTCACAAGACACATACTGTTAACAGTACAAAATGCATTGTACACCTGTAGTACATGTTATGTCTGCTGCCTGTCAACAGTACTCGACAATTGTAAATTACACTTATCTTCCTAGTCTGTTCACCCTGTGGATCAGACCATATGAACATGTCCCTGCACCAATGGTGTGGATGTCAGGGATGCGGCACAGGCATCATCATATGCACAGGGTGATAATGTTTGCCAGAGGCCTAGGCTGCACCATTTGATGACATCATTTGTGTGGGTTAATGCCTTTGATTTAATTGTGTGTGTGGATGTTATGCATGTGTGTGTTGCGGTGCCCTACATATCTTTCCAGTGTGTGCGTGTATGTATGCACATGGTTCTGGCATGTGTCTGGCCTACACAGGGGTATTATTGACAGCTGCAGACTGTACAGGCCAGGTTTTACAATTCACAGTGTCCGGCCATGGACATGTGACCTGTACCTGCCAGGGGTTGCACAGGCACTACCAGGCAGAGGTGCAGATTAGGTACTGTCTGATGACACTTGTCCACTGGAACTGTGTCCTTGTTGGGACCATCCAGGGCCACATGCACGTGGCCTGCTGTGTCATGGTGTGGACAGCACAGCACCAGCTGCACTGCTGCTGCTACCACCACTATGGGAGCGGACATGAGAGGTAGCTCATTCACGTTGACCTAAAACAGGTGATGTAGCAGGCCTACGTCTACATGCCAGATGCCTCACTCCTACCAGATGTTCCAACACAGACAGCTCATGCTCACGGATTGTCATGCCATGGTCAAGGACTCCAACCATGTCACTCAACCATATATCCAAAGCTTCAGTAATCTGCTGTTGAGCATTTACCATTGCCTGGATGCTGTTTAAAGGATGGACAGCAGCCCTCTAAAGCCTCTGATCTTCTCTGTTGTGCCATTCAGCACGTGCCTTTGCCTCCATTACAGCCTAAAACATGCGTCTGGTGACACCAGCTGCTGCGCTCTGTCTTGCAGGGGCATGTTGGCCAGAGGTCCTCCTATGAGCAGCACTGGCCATGTGCCTGTGTGGGGCATCACCAGTCAGTTGGCTGACACCATGGTGTGCAGGCACACCTTCCATAGCTGACACACTTTACTGTTCCAAGCTACCACATGCCAACTGTCCTTCCTCTATGGCAACTGGTGATGGGGTATGTGTAGGCATGGGATCTGTGTGCAGGGATAAGGGGGATATAGGTGGAATGGCAACCAATGGCACAGATTCAGCCCCTGACATCCCTGCCTGTGCCTCAGTCATATGTTCATCATCACTGCTAGAGTCTGTGGGGACACTAACATCAGATGGACCGCAGGAGGGCAAAGCACCTACATCACCTGTGAGGGGCAGACAAGAACTGTACATTACAATCTATACAATAGACAAAGACACACACACACACACACACACACACACACACACACACACACACACACACACACACACACACAGATGCTATGGCACCCAACATGCATGTGATATGACAGAAGGCATGCAACATGCATGTGATACGGCAGACAACATGCAGCACATACAATAATAGTGGTAGTTATCATGCATCCCTGGGTTGCACACAACAACATGCATGTGTCATAGCAGAAGGCATGCAAATTACACAATCATAGTAGTAGTTAGCATGCATTCCTGTGTTATTACATTCCAATGTATTGCCGAAAGGATTCAAGGACTAACATCACCTACATGCTACACAGGAATCAACTAACAGTGCCTTAATGAATCAGCCTGCAATTACCATAGTATTAGTCCATGTAGACCGGCACACGTTAACAGTACACCTTCCTGATGTGTGGCATATGACCTCGACAATCACATGTAGTAAAACATGTGATCTGCTGATGTGTGCAATGACATGCATACATGTTTAACACAATGGTGTCCTGTCAAATACACAGTGGGGTAATGGTGTCCCAATGCAGTATTGTATGTCCCCCCTACAGATTTACTGCACATTTAGTTGATGTGCATTTCTTTGCAGGGAATCATGAGACGTCTCTATTGATATACAGTGTGAGTTACAAACACAGTTCATAGCCATGACTGTGTTCAGATACAATACATATATACTGTGGAATGTGACCCATGTCACTGAGGTGTATACACACTAAACCACGATGTGGAATGTGTGACACAGGTCACTGAAGGGTGTATGGATGACACCCCTGCACATCTGCAACCATATTGCTACTGCCTGGCAACTATGGCCAGACATGACGAACTCCTTGGTACACCATGTCTCACATGACATCTGTGTACCACACACAAGGAGCAAGTATGACATTGATGTCTGACACCAGCAAGGGGAATGTACTGTATCTGTGGGCTGATGTGGATACTGTACAGGTGACTGCTGTCATATCGTGACACACTCAAGATGTTCAACACATCTTATGTGGTGGATTGATGTCACGCCTACACAAGATATGCACAGGCCTGTAGGATGTATAGCGTTCCACATCTGCAATATAACCATTACACAAAGGCCACAGTTGGACCATGTGTTGCCATTGTACGACAGGGTGTACACGCAAGAACATCATGTCTACTGTGTGTGTTGCTTCATGTCTCTGGCCATCCTCCATGGCCATGTGTGTACATGTGTTGGCCAAATTATTGTGACGGGCATCTATTTTACATGTCTGTGTTGTCCCATATGACATACACCCATAGATGTCATATGCCCCACTGACAACAAGGTCATGCAGACAAAGGGTGGTATGTGGGATATGTTTTTCAGGATAGTTAGGCAGTGTTGCAGCCAGGCCACTAGATGTCATGGACATGTCAAGATAGCACATTACATTGTGTGACATTCATAGCAGGGCTATGATCTACACCAGTAAATCTTGTGGGCTGGCCATACTCCAGCTCACTGTGTAGTACTGCTTGTATTCCCCACATGTGTAGTTCTGATCTGTAGTACATGTCTATAAAGTGGACAGCACCTCCACCATTGTATGTACAGCTGTCCACACATCTGGCTATGACAGTTTGTGAGGATTCATGTTGGTGATTCACATAGTTTGCAAGTGTTGCCCATAAGTAGGCATTGTGATGCATTACAGGTCCGACCTGTATATTGTGACAGGACCATACATTATGTGTACATGTGGTAAATGGCCACATGGCAGATAGATCTGTGCATTGCAATGCCTAATAAATAATAACAGTCTCACCAGCAACGGGCTGCTATCACAGCGGAATGCCAAATGTACCTAAATAGGAATAACACAGCAGTATGAGCATTATCCATGCCTGTATGATAGCTACAGGGTGCAATGTGCATGTTAACACATACACCAGTACATTACACTATACTATGGTGTATACACATGTGTGTATACACAGAGTAGAATACTATAGTATGCGGCATGTGTGTATACATGCCTTGCATATGATATTACATTACACATTGTACAGTGACACATGCAACTCCAGGCTCAGTGGTTGAGAGACACCCACCTCCACAATATCGACTAAGGCTTGTGGATGTTGTTCTGCAGGTATCCCCAGGTTGGTCAGTAGCTCCTCAGTACGTGTGAGTGGGGGCTGGGTTGGTGGTCCACCACCTGTTGCACCTTAGTCCCTGGTGATTGCATTTGCACACTGTTTCACCTGTCTAATGAGGTCTGTACAGTGTCTGCACATCTGCTGGTATGTGCGGCTGTGGCCACCCACATCATTAACCCTCCTGCAAAGTTCCATCCACAGGGCATCCCGCTGCTGTGCATCCTGTGGCACATGGCTGAACAGGATATCATGATTGTCATGTAGGTATGGGATGAGGGCTTCATCCTCCAAGCGGGTATAAGGGGGTAGCCTTGCATGCGGCATACCTAGAAGACAATGATGGAGACAAGTCAGAGTAACTCACAAAGACATACAGAGCTACAGCTGAACATACATGTGTATTGCATTTATTACAATTAAATAGTTGTCTTTGCAAATCTACAGGATACTGACACCACTGACATGTTTGTGTCACACACATGTGATACTCAATGGTGAGTGGATATTATCATCATATATGTGTGTGTGTCACCTGATTACATTGCTCATACTCCATGTGGATGCTGTCTTGATGTGGGCATGTTTGTTTGCCTGTACTGGTGTTCCTACCTATCAGCAAATGGCTGGATGTGCCCACATTAATACAGTCGACCTTGATGCTGTGTATATGTCACATATAAAGACTTACACTGCCTTAATGGACATGACCTGTGACCCTGCAGACTTGCTCATGGAAGGTTTTACATGTATGTGTTCTGCCATATACATCTACATGGCACTGTACAGCAATTCAACATCCTGCCATGTATCACCTGTGTTGCACATGTGATACACATGGGACACTGGCTAGCCAGATGGTATTTGCAGGGATGGATATCAACTATAGCATGTACAGTCAAAAGTCAACTAGTAGGCTATATGCCCCGGGCCATGTATGAATCTAGGATGAAAGGTTACCTGGCTGTAGCCGACAGGTGGGTCTCTGGGGACAGGTGGAGCAGTGCCACATAACTGATCCACAGGGTTAACGATACATATACCATGTGGTCATCACACCATGTCTGAGAGGGGGGCAATGTGCAGCTTTGCTGGACAGGAATGCATAGTATGGCAGGACTATGTAAAGTGTATGGGACAAGGATCTGTCCAGTATGTGGTGATCCTAGTACTAGGAAGGTGGATGTCCATGAAGTATGTGTTTGAGATCAGGATGTGTACGTGTAGCATGTCCAACATCACTGGGTTGGACATGGATTTATTCAGGGTATGCATCATGCTACATAGTGCAGATGGGGAATGGGAAGGCTGGTGTTGGCCATCTGAACATGGCAAATACCCCTTATAGGAAATATGTGATCTGATATGGGTCACTTGAGTGTTGTATATTGCTGGATAATGATCTCTATATTCATGGATACCACCCTGTCATGATTAGGGTTGCCACATATGACTACCTGACAGGTGTGGTGACATAACTATCACAGGATAGACAACTGCCCAGTTGCATCCCTTACACACAGTGTCCATTATGTTGACCGCTGCCTAGGTGGTAGTTCATGGGTACAGGGTTATTAACATAGGGGTGACAATGGAATATGTACCTGTCAGATTGTGGCCATATGTCACATACACCTCACCCACAAAGCCCCTTCTGTATGTTGTCCACAACACTCTGAGTTGGCTATTGCTCCTAGGTCATAGTCATTCGCATACTTCAATAGGCAGGTGCCTTCTGTTAGTCTGTGTGGTATGGACTACAATGAGGGGGACTACAATGAATTAACCCTGTCTTACTGTAGCTGACACTGGTGTGATGTGCATGTATTATTCAGACACCTTCTGTAGTGTTAGTTCTGCCAGCAGTCTCATTGCAAAACACTCCTGTGACATAGGAATGTACATCTAGTATACCGCGTGTAGGTGGAACACAGTATGGGTGATGGTGTCCTATGACCTGGCAATGTTATGATATGCATTGTGAAATCAACCTTACTGTCATCTACATCTGTACTGCTGACATCAAATAATTTGATCAAGGTTCATGGTCTTTCAGACCAGACACAGCAGGGTAGTAGTGCAGTACTTCCCATTATCAGTGGTGTCTCCCCCCTTGTGGGTTGTGATACCTGTTGGTGTGCACCATTCAGTGTGTACACAGCCTGACATGAAGCTATGTGTTACATGATGTGTATGTGGAGAGCAACTTGTTTTGCCATATGTGTATGATACAACCTGGGATGTGGACAGGTCCCATGCAGCCTGAGTGTAGCTTGTACCTGCATAGTTGTGGGTACAGGAGCTCTGTGGTGTACATGGATATATGATTGTGTACCTGTTGGGGGGACAGTGTGTTTATGTTATCCAAGACACTATCTGGATTGCGTATTCATGCTCAGCACTTGTTCAGAACTTGTAAGCACTACGTAAGCTACTAATTATTATAGCACTCAATCTTCCTCATTACCTAGAGGTAAACAGGTTTTGTACATACTTTTCCCACTTGCTTAGAGTAAAATAGCTCTTGTACTCACTTTCTTCTCTTATCTAGGGGAAATTAGTTTTATATTCAGGCATGTCCAAGGGTCAGCTGCCAGTGTTCTCTCCTGTCTATCTGATGAATATGGACATCTTGAGGCAATGTAGACATTGCCTCATGTACACAGACAACCCTCTCCGCCTACTAACCAACACTACAACCTGTGAGAGATGCACTTATCTAGCCAAACTGGAGGTAAAGCTCACTCCAACCAAGAATGACCCAGACAGTCATGTGGTGCAGGTATCGATGCTCCAGAGAGGGCGTCAGCAGAAATTATCCAAACAGCTCGGACACCAACAGTATAAATAGTTCCGCCGTTTTATTGTAAAAATCACAAACATCCAGGTTATGGCAACAATAGGTTAAGCTGCCTGATCAGCGTCAGACTTCCTCAGAACCATAATTTGAAATCTTACATATGTATTTAAATACATTTTGGCGCCAACAACCTACAAGACAGTTACATCTTAAAGGGGCAATGCTCCTTTAGTATTACATACTGTTAAACTTCCTTTGTATATTAAAATATATATATATAATAACATATAATAATACACGAAATCCTAATATATCAAATTGCATAACTAAATAAAAATTCCTATGACAATACATTACCTTGTACAAAACCACACTGTCGTCAAAAGTACAATGCTACTATTTCCACGTCCTTAACAGTGCACTTAGACTCTGTGCTAGTAACATAAACCAACCTAATCCCTCCTATACCAATAGAATACTCTTCTAACACTAATAATGTATAAATTTTGAAAAAGTGAAAATATAAATGTAAACAGTAACATTTGTAAAAAACAATTATAATAAAAAGTGTACATGATGCAAGAATTGACTGTATATTATAAGATGGAATAATACTACCAAGTCTTACAAATATCTTACTAAGGCAAAATGATCAACTTAAAAAATGATCAACTTAAAAAAGAAGAACTGTAATGGATACTGTCTAGATAACTAATGAAATGTGTGTCTGTATACTAAAAAAGTTCCTCATACGAGGGGGGTAGTTGATAATAAATATTTTTAAAAACACATATATAAGTGTTAAAAATACAGTAGTATACAAATTTGTAAAAAAATACTGTATATATTACAATATATCTGTAAATGAAGATCCTAACCCTAAATATAAATCTTAAAAAATATATATAAATAATTAATCCGCACTATAAGGTAAATTAGCAAAATGTGAATTACTTCTACATAAATCAGCTAACAGGTAATACTGTACTCATGTGTTCAACTGTAAGAATGGTTTTATACTAATGAAGTCGTTCAACCCGGGACTGGTTGTTGAATCACAGAATATATACAGAAGCAAGATAAGAACAATGCATTGAGTAGACACATTTGTGACAAAGGTAACAACCACAGTTTTAGGTTTGCCATCATAGACCTTATAGAAACAACAAGCAGTGAAGGTAACTGGAAGACAAGACTATCAGCTCTTGAAAGTAGATGGCAGCTCTTGAAAGTAGATGGCAGATATTCTGTGATTCAACAACCAGTCCCGGGTTGAACGAGTCTAAGTGCACTGTTAAGGACGTGGAAATAGTAGCATTGTACTTTTGACGACAGTGTGGTTTTGTACAAGGTAATGTATTGTCATAGGAATTTTTATTTAGTTATGCAATTTGATATATTAGGATTTCGTGTATTATTATATGTTATTATATATATATATTTTAATATACAAAGGAAGTTTAACAGTATGTAATACTAAAGGAGCATTGCCCCTTTAAGATGTAACTGTCTTGTAGGTTGTTGGCGCCAAAATGTATTTAAATACATATGTAAGATTTCAAATTATGGTTCTGAGGAAGTCTGACGCTGATCAGACGAAAGCGCTTAACCTATTGTTGCCATAACCTGGATGTTTGTGATTTTTACAATAAAACGGTGGAACTATTTATACTGTTGGTGTCCGAGCTGTTTGGATAATTTCTGCTGACGCCCTCTCTGGAGCATCGATACTTGGTAATTTTCGCATCTTTAGTTTATGTGGTGCAGGTAAACATTCGCACCACACCACACTCATCACATAACCTCACTGAATCTACCCCACCATTAACTGGGAAAACTACTCGTGTACCAACTCATTAGCTCAATGCTTTCTGGAATTCATGAACACCAATGCCCTGAGTCAACTTATCCACACACCCACCAGGGGCAACAATATCCTAGACCTAGGTATTACCAACATGAGTGACTGGTGTTCCACACCTGAAGTCAACTCCTCGTTGGTCCGATCCGACCATAAGCTGAACACCCTTGATATTCACATCCCACCCCCACCCCCCATTAAGGGAACCACAGTATAATATGTCTACAAAGCCAACTTCATGCTTCTTAATACAGACGTGGTGAACTTCATGACACCCATGCAGATGGACAATACTGTTTCAACTGCTGAATCCTACACAAATGCACTCTATAAGCACTTACTTAGTGCATGGATCGTGCTATCCCAAACAGAACCAAGACGCTATACTCCTAATTAAGGAAGCAAATCTGGTGGTCCCCTGTCATAAACAAACTGTACAACAGAAGGATGACACTGTTGCAAAAGAGAGTACAATCCCATGCATGGAGGATCTCCCTGGTCAGCCTCAGTAAGAAGGTGAGATCCCTTATAAGATCCTCCAAAGCTAGCTACGGAAACAAAACCACCACAAATTCCAGTGACAACTACAAAGCATTCTATAGCTATGTCAAATATCTCGATGTCAACACTCAGATCTGCTCTAGGTTACAGCACAAAGGCACAAACATTACAGAACCAACTGATATTGCCAGCATCCTGGCAGACAGGTTCAGTGCTACCCCCCCCCCACCGCCTAAAGGGCCCATATCTATACAGGAAGAGTGCAGAGTCCCTGTAATCACAACTACGCAGGTAAAAGCTGCACACTTTAAAGCCAATATCACAGCATTGATGGGACCAGACAACATCCCAGGCTGCGTTTTACATAAACTTCAGAAAGTACTGGCTCCCCACCTATGCACCATGTTCAATAATAGCCTCACGTCAGGCTTTGTGCCCCCTGAATGGCGCACAGCAACAGTTATCCCACTCCACAAAGGTGGTGCCACAATGGACCACGGGACCTATTGCCCTATAGGCCTGACTAGCCTGGTCTGCAAAGCTATGGAGCACATCATCATGGATCTCAGTCACAGAGACAGTGGGTACCTCCAAACCTTTGACCCCTTCCAGTTTGGCTTTGTTAAGGGCAGACCATGCCACCTAAACCTGGTGGACTTCTTAGAGACAGTTACCAAGGCATTAGATGAGGGTAAGGAGGTCCACACAGCCTACCTTGACCTCTCAAAGGCTTTCAACACCATTCCCCATTCTGGTATTATCGACATACCCATCCACCTGAACATTAACCCCTACGTCATGTGATAGTTTTCAAAGTGACTCATGGACAGAACCCACACAGTGGGAGTTGCATACACTAGGACCGACTGTATACCATTTACAAGTGGCATCCCCCTGGGCTCAGTCCTAGGACCACTCATGTTCAGTATATAATTCTCTGATGTACAGGCAAGCACAGGAAGGCTTTGGCTGAAAAGGTTTGCAGATGACTGCAAACTAGGGGCCATAATTGTTTCCCCAGCTGATACAGACGCCCTCCGGAAGGGTCACACTGAGACAGATACCTGGTGTCAATATCATGGCCTCAAGCTAAATGCCAAAAAGTGCATAGTCATCCCCTTTGGATATAACTAATTACCCGTGGACTACCACATAGGTGATACCCATAATTACAAGGTGGTTAGAATATCCTTCTATGTGCCCCCCCCAATCTCAAATGGGCTTGCATCCAGAACAAAGGAGGCCATTGTGCCTCTCTACTCATGACTTATTAGACCCATTAAAGGATACAACACCCCTTTTGTGATGTACCATACAAGACAACTGCAACAGCTTGGAAGACCACAACAGTACCACACCAAGAGGATTACTGACCTCAAACAGATGACCTATGCATCCCAACCTAAAAAACTCCAGCTGTACTCGGTTGCATACCGCATACTCACAGGTGATCTCTGCTTGACATACAAGGCCCATGTCCAACCCAGTATTGCTGGATATGCTCCACCTAAACAGAAGCCCCTGAGAGCCACATGCTCTAGGGATATAAACCTTACCACAATGATAACTAGGACGTGCTGGATGGATAGATTCCTGACCCAGAGACTCCCCATGCTTTGAAACATGATTCCAATGTACATCAGGTAGGGCCCCTCACTAGCACTCTTCAAGGGAAACCTTGATGGATGGATGGGAGACAGACATGTACCCCGGGGATCACTGCAGTGGCTCTGCTGGACAGAGGCACAGGGAACTAATGGCTCTGCCGTTCAGAGGCACAGGGAACTAACCTAAGGGGGTGGTGAAAGACAACACACTCTAGCTAGGCTTATAAATACCCTTGGGCAGACAGCCTAGTACCTACATTTGCACTTATTACATGTGTTTTGTGCATGGATAGTTAACTAGCTTTTCCATTTTACTTTGCTATCATGCTGATAAACTGTCAGGTGACTACAAGTCATATGTATCCTGTTATTGTGTATTGTAAATGCCAATAGACATAACTAATGTTTGCATAACATAACAGTAATGCTATGTAACTTGTAATACATATCTGCCTACAATACTGTACATTACACAGTTATTGGCACAATATCCCACAATGCAAATCATAATTGTACAGTGGGCCAACCTTCGACATGTTATTCTCAGTAATACACCCATACATATGCCTACTGTTACAATATATCAACATATACTATCCCCTGTTATAGCACACACTTGTTGGACTAGCCCTGCCACTGACAGCAGCTGGTGAGGAATATTTGGGTCCAAAGCCCTTATATAGCATCCCTTGTGGTGTATGAGGTGTTTGCCTTGTGACCTTCAGCAGTACACACATAAATGCTACAAGCGTTACTATGCTCAACAATACATCACTACAAGATAACTGTTTCTACTATATGGATTGCATGCACTTTAAATATTACAGAACAGGTACTACATACACAGACATACTGAGTGTTCTACGTACCTTATTAGTAACCCGAGGTGTCGTTGACTGTTAATTCAATCCTTTACAGTTTGTGTTTCAATCTTCTTTATAACGTTCTGCTGGTATATACAGATGGTTTGAATGTGTGATAAGCCATCCTTTTATAGTTAAATATCAGTAACATGTACTATCCTGAACACCAAATGGTGTTCCAAAGTAGTTAATTAGATGCACATCAGCTGTGCAGCTACTCCATTAGCCAATACCATAGCAACAGTGGTGTATAATTGAGTACTCCACTTGGGCGTTGTCCATTTGCCTTACTTTCAAGGAAGATGGCCTGGATGTGTTGTTTGTGATGTATTTCAACAGCTGTATGGAGACAGACAGAGCTATATTAGCGTCATGACTTCCATGGATTGTGTGTAATGGCTAGAAGATGTTGTTCTACATGTGAGTACAGCTGTTATATTTCAGAAAATTGCTACTTATGCAGGGTTTGTTTGTACCTGATCCTTCTGCAGATGTTTCAGTCTGGCAAGGATGTTTGGGCAGCTCAAGGCTGTATGGCTATGCATGAACTGTTAGGTGGTTTACAGTGTGCTCACCAGACATCCTTGGTTTGGTGTACATGTGTATCATACTGTGCTGTTAATCAGTAATTGGTAACACTTCCCAGTGTACACACAACCCTCTGAAACGGGATTAGTGCAAACAAAGTCTGTAACATCAGCAGCTGTTCCATTGTATAACAGCAACTATTTCACATAGGGCCATGTTAGTGTGTCTCTGACAAGGTATGTTAAGGCTTCTGCAGATGTCGTACAGTAAGTAAACGATTTGTGATGTTATTACAGTTTGTATTGTAATTTGTTTGGATGTGCAGGTGATGTTGGTGGGTGTACATAGCAGATGCAGGTGTGTAGGAACTGCTTTTATACATAATCAATATGTGTGTGAGGGTTCCCTCCCTATTTGAACACCTATCCTTTAGTGGACTAATACTATGGTAATTGCAGGCTGATTCATTAAGGCACTGTTAGTTGATTCCTGTATAGCATGTAGGTGATGTTAGTCCTTGAATCCTTTTGGCAATACATCGGAATGTAATAAAGTGTTGCTAAATGAAAGCTGTGTATTTCTGTCATAGTTATTTGCAGTCATTGGAGTTGTGTTGGTGACTGACCCTCTTTGGCTATGGTTGCCACCTTTTCAAATGGCCATAGTGGGACATTTTCAGGACACACATCACATTTTACAGGCCGACACCAATCCACGGTCAGTACAAGGGATAGAACTTTCCTGTTTTGCCTAAATATAAGCTTATTCTTTTAGCAGTTTAGTGGCTTATCCTGTTTCTTAGAACATGTAGGTATTTTAGATACAGAAAGAAGTATTGTATGCAACTATTACATTACATATGGGACGTAATTATGTCCTACAATCTCAGGACATTTGCCACGTTTAATATTTTTGGTCAGGACACAACTGCCCAAAGAGGGACTGTTCCTCGCAAAGTGGGACAGGTGGTAACCCTATCATTGGCTCATGTCCATAGCACATACTTGTAATATTGTATAGGCATAAACTCTCCATATCCTTTGTTCATAAAGTTTGGTCATGGTGGAATGTGTGATTGCTATGGTCCATGTTATACTCATATATGAACACTTCAACCGCTGTATACGGGATACCTACAGAATCCCAAAACCACACAATTCCGACACCCACAGTACTGGGCCCAGACTCCCATACCCCACATTACCGACAGTGACAGTAACTCCCGAAAGTAATACAAACATGGAACACACACACACACAGGCACACTGCTACCCACCACATCCAAACAAGCCATCCTACACTACGTATGAGCAGGTGGGCAAGCCCCCCTAAACCCCCCATGTGGGTGGCTATGCCCCCCACCCCCCCTACTTTAATATTCTACCTCCTAGATCACAGAAACAGACATACAAAGCAAACCCACACCCACACATTACAGTCCCCCAGGAACACACACCACACTCAGAACACACACTTACACACACTACAGCCCTCAGAAACACACTTACACACAGTAACCTACATGAACTGCAACACCAGAAGCACTGACTAAATGTCCCTTAACATCGGGATTTTAAACCTCGCGCTTCTGGTGTTTCGGTACTGTGGTCCTTCGGACTTTAAGCCTCGTGATTATGTGCGCCGGTATGTCAAGCAGTCGGTATGTGGTAGGTATCCCATTTATATGTACCTCCATGGTTATGTAGATGTTGTTAACCTATCTATATATCTACATATATATGTATATCCCCATATATCGACATATATTTCTCTCTCTAGCCCTCTCTCTCTCTCTCTCTCTCTATATATATATATATATATATATATATATATATATAGCATACACCTTTCATTGGGTACATGCCGGTTTGTCCTATTTCCACACATTCCTACCTTTTGTGTTTTAACCTGTCAGTATACAGAACTGCCATTGGTACATCTCAGGTAGCTTAGTGGTAGATAATTGTGAAGATTGTGTACATGGTTGCGTGTTCTAATCCTGGCAGTGGTAATTTTACCTGTCAGTGCAGGCACTGGTGGTGCAAGGGTGATTAACGCACATTTCAGCGGTTGTGTGTTACAAATGTTTATTATTCTGTGGAATACTACCTATATATGCAAGCTGTGGTTAAGGTATTCTATGTAACATGTAAATCATCTGAGAAGATTCCTGTCACGGGTACTCCCCATTATTTCGAACTACATCCCTGATTACATTATACGAAATCCCTCACTAACATTCCAGGGAATCCTTGCAGAGTGGGTGGGGAACATTGGATACACCCCAGGGTTCCCCCAACTGGCTCTGCTCCACAGATGGACAGTTAGTTAATCAATGGGGTGGTGACAGCAGACACATTTTGGCTATGCTTATGACTGGCCTCAGGCAGTTAGGCATGTACCTACCTATGTATCTATTAAACTATACATACAGTATGGACACATGCTGATAGCTTAATTTACTGTTCAGGTATTGACTTACCTTGTGTCAATGACAGTTGTGTGTACAATAGTTGAGGGCTGCTTATGTAGGATGCACACAGTAGACCACCTATACATGACAATTTACAGGTGGTCGTGTGTGTGTGTGCAGGTGGAGAAGGGTGTCAGTCCATAGGTGCCTACACTGTCAGTGTGTGTGCTATACGTTCCCTCTTTGCCAAGGCATGGGCATACTGGGCACGCCTCCGTCTGCCTACTGAGGCTGGCACAGAGTGTTTGTGGTCTGAGTCCCTCTGTGCCTGTGGGGCTCTTTGCAATGGTGGTGGGCTGTGAGGGCCTTCACCATTCTGTCCCTGTTGCAGCTGTTTCCGCAGGATCACATTGTGTAGCATGGCACATACTATGAAGATGTGGGCACACATGCCTGGAGAGTACTGGATGGCTCCACCAGATATGTCCAAGCAGCCCTGGAAGCTATCACTTTATACACCAATGGTGCAGAGTGTCTGGGAATACACCAGTGTGTGTGTGTGTGTGTGTGTGGGGGGGGCTTTCACACCTTATACTATTGTGCAATGGATGATGCTGGTGTAATTGGGTGTGTATGTGCAATTCCAGCTGCAGGGTATCTTAATTATGGGTTTTACAGCAGGTACTGCTATTGTGAGGCCTTTGGTGTTGACTTACGCTTGGCTGCCGTGATTCCTCTATTGCCCTTTACTTCACTTTTCAACCCGATTCCCCTCCCATTGTCAGGCATGCATCCAGCTGCCTGCTTTCTTGTTTTGTACTTTCACACCCCATGATTGTGTTGCAAAATCTGTTATGTAGCTGATCTACTGCAAGTTTGCTTTGTTCTGCTGTGACAGTTCTCTTTTCTTAGCAGTATGGCACCTCCCCTTTCCTGTTCTGCAGGTAGCTGCTAGCAGCCTTGTTAGCTGTTGTCAATGGCCCACTGTGAGTTCCTAGGTGTTAATTACTCATTTGTACTACAATTACCATGCTGCAGCATTTCCTCATTGTCTTCCCATATCCTTTCTGTTTTAGCTGTGGTGCGTGCTGTGCACAGCCGTTTACCAGGTTTCGAGCGCGTTTTCATCCACATTCACATGCACTTTCGGTTATCTTGTGTGCTCTCAGCTAAGCAAAGCTATGGCTACTTCCACACCCCTATCCTGCGGCTTTGCTTAGCAACAGGCTACCCGGATTAGCAATGCTCCAATGTGCTTACAGCTACCCATCTCTTGATGTCATGTTTACCGCCAGGCCACATCTCGGTGTTGTATCACTATGCTGTGTGGTACATCCTTACGCCAGCGGGGAGTTTGCAATTCAATATTACTTGACTCATTTGAATGGCATTGATACTAATTCCTAGTTACCGTGCAGAACACTTCACAGAACCTTAGCAACCCTTGTGCCATGGTTGTGGTGTAGCATGCTTGCCATTGACTATTATGGGGAATTCATGAATTGTGTTACATTGCAGTTTTATGACATCTAAATATATTTTCATTGTGATCCCGTTTGTGCACCGATGCACTGCGGTTTTACTTTGCATTAGTGTGGCCATGATATTAAATGTTATTTTTTATGTGTTATGCATGTTTTTTATGCAATTGGCTATATATTTAGCCATTGGCATATATTAACATTATAATATGTAAGTTTGGTCCACTTTCATGGCTTCGATTTTATGTTTGAAAAAATGTAAACCGTTTTTTTTTGGTTTACATTTCTTCATGCTTACGCTACACCTGCACCACTTCATGAATCGCTATATACCTTCATTTGCATGCTACACATGGGGTAATTAGCATACATGCACTGGGAGCTGTGCAGCTCTGGCGTATGCTAGTAGTGCACGTGGAAACAGCTCGTACCTGAATCGCTCGGTGGCCATATTTGGAGTTAGATCGCATACGCTAATCCAGCGCCTGGCGCAAGCTTCATGAATCCCAGGGTATGTGATTTTTTTATACTGAATTGTTATATTATTTTGTGAATTAATTAGTTCTTACTCAGTAAGTGTGATGTCTTTTTCTGTGACTCTGATGAAGCCTAAGATTGAGAGGTGAAATCGCTCAGTCACTATTAAAGCATTGATCCTCGCTCCACCACTGTGCGGTTATTTCCATACTTTTTTATTTTTTGCGTTTGGTGTGTTATTTTTGTTTTCATTTTGCCCTGTGTGAGGTGAATTACTTGTTTTCATTCTAGCAATTTAAAGTTGTCCATCTACTCTATCCCCGATGATTTGGAAAAACTTTCTCAGACTTTTGAATAAGCCTGTGTAGGCTTTAACAGCGTTTTAAGTAAGTTATGTGTTTCCTTCGGTAAAATGGCAAAAGGGAACAGCAAGAACAGTGCTGGTCCCTTTAAGAAAGATGAAAATTGCAACATTAGTAGTGGAAGTGATGTAAGTGACTCCACACTTGTGGCTAAGGATTTTCAGTTGGATTCTGTTTTCATATTGGACTTTAAGACAGGCAATGACTCAACAGTTAATAATTAAACAATAATTCTAACAGCCTGGAATGTAAGTCTGCAATTTACAAACTTCAAAAACTAGTTTGCAGGGCCGGTGTTAGCATTTTGGGTGCCCCCAGCAAATGTCAAGTTGCCCCCCCCCCCCCAGGCAGTACCAGTATAAGTATCATCCCATCAATGCCATCCATACTGAGCAACCTTTTATTTCATGCTGCAAACTTTTAGGAGTAGTATCCACAGAAGGACCTGTAGCTACAAGCTCTTACATTACAACAGGCCTATGTACCACACTATCACTATGTTGACCTGTCTAACAAAGGGGTAGTTACAGTTACTAGCACTTAGTTGCAATAATGATACATTGCAAGAACTCTATGTACAGGTCTGGACTTAAAGTGAAATGATGACTGGGCTTACATTTCAACACCCCCCCCACACACACACACACACCCGACAGCCCTCTCCTCTGATTTCCCCCCTTTAGGGCTCCCCATACCATGCACATTATGTTTTTCTTCCTTTTCTCACATTTTGCCTTACCCTCAGCTTTTTCAAGAAGCCATAACTTTCTATATGCTCTGAAGTGCATTTTAAAGTTTTTTTTTCTTTTTACGCAACCTTTTCATCCAATAATAGCTTGAACAGAAATGATGATTAAGGAAAAAATTCACTGTTGTGGTTCAGCTTAGTTTCCCTTGCATCCTTCAACACACCTTTCCTGAACAAGACAGCCCAGTAATAACCATTTAGGAAATAACTCAAACCAGGGCCCAAGAAGCCACAGGTTTACAGATGGTCTGGGATGCATTTTAGAGCATTTTCTCAACATTTTACTCCAGTGGAGGCCTAAACAAAAATTATGAAAAAGAAAAGAATTTCAGTCTTATTTTTTTCTTTCAAGGAAGACATAAGTTGTGCCCAAGGCTTAATTTTCAAAACTGACAAAATAGTAGCTTACAGTAAACTAACAAACCAGTAGTTGTGAGAATACTTAAGTCTTATCTGGAAATACTGCCTACCTCCTTAACCTCCCACAAGAGACAGTCACTGCCTATGCATCCCTCTGGTGTTAGACTGGGATGAAAGCAGAGATTTAAATTGCCTTAGTCATATATTTCAAGTGACTGCTGATATACATATACATAGCATGTTCTTCATCCCTAGCCCTCAAAGGCAGCCACATGTATATGTGCCTGATAAATGATTGTGAGAATGATTTCAGTAATATATTCAAAATTGTTGCTCCTAGACAGTACACCTCTCTTACAAAAGCAATAGTAACCTTCTTTGTACACCTCTAAGGTCTGTGAGAAACACTGCCCACAGCTCAAACACAAGCTATAATGACTTCATGTGTACACCTCTAAGGTTTGGCTGTGATAAAAATTAAAGATGTAATAACCACACAATCTCTAGCTCCTCATAACCCGTAGCAGCTTTCTGTACACACATTTGAGCAGGGCTGGTTTTAGAATGGGTGTGGTTGCAAACAGAGGCTATTGTCAGCTTTATCCTAAAAGGGTCATATCTCAACACCATTCAGGTTAAACAGCATATTCAGAAAATTGATACATTTTTCTGCAACCAACAACAGCTTTGGTGGGGGCACACACAGAGTCAGGGATGATTAAGGGAGTCCCCATTATCCATTTAGACAGTCTGGTGAGTGGGGGCCACCAGATTCCAAGAATATCTAAGTGTCTGAATGTTCTGTGATATATGTTATGTCTTACTTTTGAAAAATAATTACTTGTTAGGTACATTTTACTGATACACACACACACACACACACACACACACACACACACACACACACACACACACACACACTCTGCAGGTTTTGATTCTCACTTGGGGTAATTGGCTAGGCTTAAAAATGGCCCACAAGGGCAGTTACACTAGTACTAAACTATGAACCTATAAGCCACAGCAGTATTAGTTTTGTACTTATTTCAGCAAACAACAATACATTGTGCAACACTGGTACTGCCACACCAGATCAGTGACTGCTGTTTAGCAGTATTGTGCAACACGGATTTAGGCCTGGGTGCAGGGGCGTGCGCTGGACCATTTTAAAACTTTTTTTTTCCAGAAAGCAGAAAAATAGTCTTGTGGGTACACCTTTTCTGCACAATCCTGTGATGTCATCTTGTCATGAAACGCGGCTAACACACAATGGAAATGCAATTGGAGGTTGCAGTCAGATGATTGTTTCTATACCGATCCTCCTCCAACTGCATTTCCATTGTAGTTTAGGCACATAATGTTGGTCAGCTGTGATTGTATCACTACTGGAGAGTCGAGATTTCAACTAAAAGTACCAGGAAACAACTATCTGCTCTGCTAAGGTAATGTGCTTTTTTTTTTTATTTTTATTGAAGCATACACTCAACGCCACAGAAAATTAGCAATAAGCCCAGTGCTGTTAGAAAGTTACAAACATCGGCAAGCTTTTATTAGTCTCCGGTAAAGACATTAGGTTACATGCCATTGCTATGCAGATATTTGTGGGACACCTCCTCCTGAGAGCTTCGCTAGTTTTTGTTTCTGTTAATAAAAAAACTGCAGTCATAGCCATGTGCAGTAAAAGCAGATTGAGCTGTTAGAATAATGGGTTCTCCCGCTGTGATTCCGGGGGGGGGGGGGTAGTTCCAAAGGTACATGTGCTGTGGCGTTTTAGTAATGAAAAGTCATGCATTTAATTTCATGAGCTTAGTGAAAGCAGTGTTTCAAAACGCGACACGATTTGACAGTTACTCATGCATGTAAATATGCTGAGCTGGATCTAGAGATAAAATACATCAGCTCTTTCTACACATGATATGATCATTTAGGATTTCACACTTACCCACACAGTTTACTCTAGATGATTTTCTTGCAGTAGTGATGGACTTTCTTTGCATCTGTAAGCTGCTGTTGCATATAGAGAGTTATAAGACCACATGAAGTGAAACACGATTACACAAGCATTTCAAGACTTGCTGTTAACTCTGCGTGTGTAACACCTGCTATGGGTTACTGTTCTTTATGCTATAAATATTGAGTCCATTAATTAAACTGTGCATGTCCCTACAAGCCATGTTTTACTGTAAGCCCTTCAGTAAATTAATGCTTAATTATCTGGTTTACTTTATTGTTTTTTTCCTGTTTGCTAGCCAATTTAATGTACATATAGATGTGTGATTTTCTGTGACACTGAAATATTTTTATTTATTTTAGCTTGCCACCCAGGTTGGAACACTACTCTCTGCACACCATACTCTTACTCAGCCTGGAGAAGGTTAAAAAAATATGGAATTTATTATAATCAGCTGTTTAGTTAACAATAAAGATACCTCAGGAAATTATCTACTACTGTTATCCATGTATATCTGGAGTAAAATTCTGCAAGGCAGTACAGTATATGACAGATGCCTAGAAACTATAATATTTAGATAATACATGATTAGTTGAGGTGCAGATTATGACCTTATGGCCAGGATACTTTGCTTTGTTAATACCAATATCGAGAAAGTAAATTGGTGTGTAATGTCAACAGTGCTGTGATTTTTTTCATCTCGCTGATAATTCCAAGCTAGTTCCCACATTATATTTGGGTGTACACTGCAGTATTTTTGGGAAGGTGATACAATGAGTAGAAAGCCTTCTGGAAGTTAAATGATGTACTGATTCGGCATTGTGTTTTGATGTGTGTAAATACAATCACTTTCTCAGATGATTGTTGAGTTACTGGCTATTTGGAGGTTGGGGCACATGTAATGTGAGAAAGTAATAACCCATTGCAGTGGTAGATCAAAGAATATGCATTTCAAATATATGAATTTAATAGTTCCGTTGTGCATGACATAATTTACTTGGCATCAGTACATGATTACACTGCATCTGGAATAAAACGAAGACCTTTCAAGTTAAAGAATAATGTTTACTGCAGTTAGTCTGGAAACACGGTGGGATTTGGAGAGTTGTGCTATGATGATATTAGACTGGCTGAATTTACAATGGCACTAATGAAGCAAATGTGCCAAACTTAGATTGCAGCTGGCATTATGGTGTAATGTCTTTTACTTATGAAGCAATGGCTTCTGCAGTCATAAGATTCACTAAGTAATGCATCTGCCACAGCTTGCATTACAAGTTAAAAGAGCTAAGGCATAAAATGATTGGTTTGCTTAGAGCCGAATCCCTGTATATGGAACCTGATATACCAGGGTAATGACAGCTTTGTAATTCAGTCCAGAGGATAATGTACCTGTGGTTGAAAACTCTGCTGTTTTATGTTTTATCTCTGTCATTTCATTCCTTGTGTTCAAATCTGCAGTCTGTGACATGATTATAAAGCATTATGAGGGAAATCTTGGGTTGCTTTTCTGAATTTACTGTGAATGGTTTACACGTTGTGTGACAGGCCTGCTTATCTTGAAGATACAGAAAAAAATTTCACAGCCTCATATACTGTGTAATGATAAAAATGATAGAATGCAAAACAAGCACCAAAGTGCTACTGTAGTAACTTTGGTAAGCATGTTTAGTGCATATGGGTTTTGCTAATCCTCTTGTAAGGGATGGATTACATATGAATTGAATATCTCCGTGGTGCTGTTGGTCCTTTTTCACCTTGACTTCTCAAAGGTATGTGAAATTGTTAGTCAGTAACTCTCTTGATCAAACTGTTGAGGCTGTCTGACAACCATGCTGTGGTTCCTTTGCTACTTTGAAGGTGAATATTGGGCTATAAGATGAGACTATTATCTTCACCTCCTAGTTAGTCCATCTGTGTGTCCACAAGGTTCTGTGCATGGCTCAGTCTGGCTTTCATGGTAGTGATGCCATGTACCAGCCTTGCTCACTTATCTTGTGGTAATCTCCTATTCAAAGCTTCTCAGAGGCGTACCATCCAGTGCCAGTGCTTTTATGGTGGATTACACCAGAATAGCAGCACTATTTGCTTTTGAATGTTATCTTGCATGCTTTATATTCACTAACTAAACTTTTTTTGTTAGGGGTCACCACAGCAGATCATCTGTTTCCATTTCTTCCTGTCCTTTGCATCTTTCTGTGTCACACCAACCACCTGCATGTCCTCTCATCATATCCATAAACCTCATCTTAGGTATTCCTCTTTTCCTCTTACCTGGCAGCTCCATCCTTAGCATCCTTCTCCCAATATATACAGCATCCCTCCTCCGCACATGTGCAAATCAATGCAATTATGCCTCTCTAGTTTGTTTCCAAACCATCCACAGACAAACAAGTTTGCAAAGTAATGGCAACATGGCAAAGCAGAGAACAGATAATTTGTGAAGTGTTTTGCATGCGTTCTTCAGCATAATGACAATGTACTGTTGTGGCCATTGCCTAAGTCAGTAGTACTTGACATTGTTTTATTATGTACATTAGATACAGAAACAGTTAGTTCTTGTATTGAAATGAGTATGTCAGGAAAAAGTGCTGCCATGTCTTCAGGAGCCAAGCAAGAGCTACATCAACAGTCTCTCTTCAATTTTTTTCAGAAAGGCCATAAAACACGGGGATAGTTCAGTCTCTGAGGGTAAAACTTTGTACATGAGAGCATTGCCAAAGTATAGGATAATACCCTATTCTCTGGATGATTATATTAGTTCAGATATGTATGTATGGCACTTTATTTCCTGTGGTAAAATATTTGTCTAGGATTTTGTGAATTAGGGTGTTCGTAACTTTTACTGATTCAGTTTTAAGAGGAAATCCGGTAATGAATGGAAAATGAACTGAAAGGTGCTGTACTTTAAAAGTTCGACTTGTTTATCTATCATGGAAGGAGCTCATGTGTGAGATGAAACATTTTGGTACTCCTTGTGTAGTTTGCATTTCTTTGTAGGTTTGCAGGCATCCAGAGTGTAGATTGTTTTCCTGTGATTTTTTTTTCATATTTATGAAGCACTTCTTCACTGTTTAGACAATATCATGAATAAAAGAGGATCACATTGGGATGGAAAAGCTTTGACAGATGCCAGTGGACTTTACAGTTCAATTACTAAGTCATGCTTTATTGTTTCTTTCCAGTTAGCAAGGTTCTTATTTGGCCTTACTAAGCACCTTAGCAAACATCTACAAGGATCACGACAAGACATTCTGTATGCCTATGAGCAAGTCAGCTGTGTGCTTGATGAGCTGCGGGCTATTCGTGCAAACACTGAACATGAGTTTAGGAATATCTTCAGAGATATGTCAGAAATGGGGAGCTTCTGCAGTAAGGCTGAATTACCCATTCCACATTTCCGTAACAATCTATGAGGAACAATGTTGATGGACAGACTTCAGAAGTGTACTGGAGAAGAGCAATTTTTATTCCTTTTCTAGATCACTTTATTCATAAACTTTCCATCTGATTCACTACAATGGCATCAACAGCTAATCAATGATTCACACTTATTCCATCAAACTTGAACAGCTTAACATTAGAAAGAGAGAATTCACTTAAAACTTTTTTTGACTTGCCTTCACTGACAACATTCCACCGAGAGCTCAGACTGTGGAAAAGGACATGGGAAGCTTTATCAGCCAGTTCTGCAGTGCCAAATGACTTGAAGCAGACTTATTCTCAAACAAATGTCAACATGTTCCCAAACATTTCATTCATATTAAATACCCTCTTGCTCACTCCAGTCACAACTGCTGGAGTAGAGAGGGCTAATTCAGCCTTAAAACTGAAAGTCTGAACTCCGGAGTACTATGGGACAAAAGCGCCTTAACAGTTTAGTGCTGTTATTCATGCATAGAGACATCCCGATAGACTATTCTTCTGTAATTGATTTATTTGCAGAAAGACACCCAAGAAGAATGCTACTTACTAATGCACTTAATTAAGAATTGAACATTAGTATGACGGAAATTTGTGACAAGTACTACAATACAACATGGGAAAACAGAGGTCATAACAAAATGCTTAGTGTTACATTCACAAAACAAATATTTGGTAAAGAGATTGACTTGTTCTGCACTCATGCATAGTTTTCTATGTATCTTTTGATGGTATAACACATTGACTGTTTATCATGGGAAGCAATGTGCTGCTTTATGCTGCTTGCATCAGTCATACCAGCTGAGGATACCTACATGAGAGGCTGTGCTGGATGATGGAGATTTACACTCATTCCATGGATGGTAACAAAATATGCAGAAACATAAGATTTCCTGTCCTCCTTGTAAATAGAGTTCAACATCTAGAAAAATGTGTCTAAAGGGAGACAACCACTGAATTCCAATATCTTGCCTTTTTGAAGAGACATGAAGTTTTGGAAAAAATATCACGGTTTACAAAATTGCTAAATGACTAACTTTGCACAATGTCTTCAGAAGGAAGAAAGAAGACAAAATCACAATATTAGGATTGATGAAGTCTTCAACATTCCTATCATAGAACAGTAAACAATCCAAAAACATGACACGCTTAGGAAAGTTTTATAAGTTTAGTTTATTTGGTACAGCCATTAAATGAAGCTTTTACTAATTAAGCCAAACATATGTGCCTGTGGTATATTTTATTTATTTTATTTTATTTTACATTTGTTGACCGGGCTAGTCCAACTGGATATATGTCCATTTTCAGTGGAGGCCCGGGGAGAAAAGCTCCGCAAATTACAACAACATAAAAGGTCAAGACAAAGACAATGACAGTATAAGAAGAATGCTACTTACTAATGCACTTAATGTCACATAATAACATACATTTCACTGGTTATTTTCACCTTCAGAGGGTTTCTTTCCAAGTTTATAACAGTGCATATGCTCAGTATGACATGGAAGAATGATGTGACTTGGTATGGGCAACCAATCATCTTTTCCAGGCATGCATTGAAAATACTTGTACTATCTGTACATGTGCTGCATAGGAATTGCCTATTTCTACTACCATATCCACAGCAAAATTATGTGCAACTGAATGTAAATTGATGTCTTTCCACAAACCACCAAACCTAGTGTCCCGCTTTCAACCAGTAGTCAACTAACCTGACTGCCCCCCCCCCCCCCCCTGCAAATTCCTGGAGCCGCCACTGGGTACTGCCACACCAGATCAGTGACTGCTGTTTAGCAGTCATCAAACAGCAGAAGGGTTAAGATTTATTTCATCGAGAGTAATGCATATCTGTCACTGTCCCTGATTTCACAGACCTTCCCTGATTTTGTTCATACTTTTGCTTTGTCCTTCGTAAAAAGTCTGATTTGCTGGTAAATCATTCAGGATTACAAACATTCAATCAATCCAGACATCTGAGTTTTATACTTATTGCCCAAAAGTACATGTTGATGCAAAAGATATTACCTTAGTAACTTTTTAAATGAATTAGACTAATATTTAAACATATTCTTGATTCTGAGCCTTTTTTCTATTATTTGTGGGATTGCACTGAATTCTTAAGCAAAGAAATTGAGAGTTATAGTATCTGGTGTTCTGGTATTAGTTATAAAACTACCTGAAAGAGAAACTATCCCTGATGATCGGAAGCATCAGCTCTTCTTAATATCCAACGTTTGCACTGAGGTAAGTCACTTTGGGCTGCTGATCCCTCACTAGTGCTTATATTGCTCATGTTCATTATCAGCTTCATCCTAACAGGGTCATAACTCAGCCCTGTTCATGTTAAAGAGCATAATAAGGAAATTAATACATTTTTTTCTTCCTCGTTTTTCCCCAACCAGCAGCTGCTTTCATGGGGACCCACACAGTCAAAGATGATTAAGGGGGCCCCTTGCAGCCATGGGTTTTGCAGGGACCTACAACTGCCTATGTAGTTAGTCTTAGTGGAGAAAATGTCCAACAGCAGGGTTTAAGTAAGGAGCACCATGTCAGTGGTAAAATATTTAATAGAATTCTGATTCCTGTTACTTGACAAATCGCTGTTACTACAATCAGAAATATCTTTGAATTTTAAGAAAGATATAAACAAGGCTGATTATTTTCATTGTTTATTACGCATACAAGACTGCTATACTAGCATTCGTACACATTATAAACATATTATATAGCACCAGGATAGTTCCCCCAAGTATTAAGCAACCCCCAGTAGCCACATAATTTATTAGCACCTAAAATTGGCTATACTCTTTCATGAAGCTCTTGATTCTTATTAATAATGTGGTATCGAGTGTAAACATTTCTGTTTTAGTGGTAAATACAAAAGGATAAATATCATCCGATCAAAACATTGCCTTCATGTTTTATTTCTACATTTACTTTCAGAATATCGTTAACGTTTAGTGCGCTGCTTTGTGGGAATTACGGTAACATAGTTACTTCTTTACCGTGTTTGAGCTTGATTTTAGTTGTATTTTTCCCGATTTTCTTGTTTAACTTAGATTATATCATTATTTTTTGCTGATTCCCACATAGCCATCATTACTAGACAACCTGTCTCGAAAACTCACATGACAGTCTGAGGGCTGGATCCATCCAGCCTATTCCACATCCAGCAGACAATGAAAAATGCGAATATTGGTTCTTGTAAGTATTTACAGCAAAATAAATAACTAGATATGTACATCTAGACAGCTCCTAGTTCTGTATTGTAGTAGTAATGTGGGATACGTGTCAGAAACACGTTTAAAAAAACATTGCCAAAATGATGGAAAATTTTAAACCCATTTATCAAACGGACAGTTTAACATCTGTAGATTTATGTACCACTGCTACAAAGTTCAACCTCACGGTCATTTTCTGACAAAGGTTTTGTCAGGCACTTTGTTGAAGTGTCTTAATCCACGGGCCGAATTTTGCGCAGGAATGGGCGTAGCCAGCGTGATTGACAAGCCCAAAGCCGGGGAAATAAATATAGCATGATATGCAGATTTGGCGGTAACATCATGAATACATTGCTTTGTGATTATAACATACCAGTTGTACTGCAAGTCTGCACCTTTAACAGTTTATGTTGTTTTCTTTCGGCTTTTCCCGGTTAGCAGTCGCCACAGTCCGCTAATGATTGACAGTCGACTTTTTTATGGTGCTGAAGGGCCAGCCCTTCGCCCAACCTTCATCGAAGGCACGCCCATTCACGCATGTCTTGCGAACGCCATTTAACCACAGGGAGGAGTAGGACATGCAGACTTCCCACACAAAAAGCGCTCGAGGTAAGAATCTCTTACTTTGAGGCGACAACGCTAGCACAGCACCACCGCGGATATATTTACTCGCATATAGTATGCATTTGAAATGGTTTTACTCGGCAACAAAAAAGTATAGGGTGAAAAGAGTGTTACACTTCACTGACAGACTATACACTCAGTACTATGTAAAATGCACAACTACCCAAAGAGCTGCGATTGATACACTTGTTTTCTTTTCTCTACACAACCATGTTAACAGACCCTACAGAAGTTTCTCCTAATCTTAATAAGTTACATTGAGTACTGTGTGAAATTCTCAATAACTACACCTAGAGCTACTGAGTAGATATTGCTTCAATCTACTAGTTTGCATGGGAGAGGTACAACCAATGTATGCATGATGTGACATGGAAATCTGCATACCTTCATGCATCCATCCTTTCTGCACCCGATTCCCCTGTCCATCGTTGACGACACGCCTATATCTGCGCAGAACTGTATGCAAAGCTCGTTATGCTAGCATTACTTGTTCTGCTTCTTTTCCAATAACAGGCATTACACTCATCTATTATGCAAACGCAACTACTTTGGAGTATTGTGCTAACATTTTTATCAGTATCAAAAAATCACGACTAAGATAGTCAAGACCTTTTAGATAATACATATTCTTCACCTTTAATAACAACTACATAAATAAATAACGTAAACCTTAAAATTTTAATACAAACTACATTTATAGCATACATCCGACCTACTAAATGTAGGTTATCAAAAATTTTATATTAGAGAATGAAATAATACTGGAAGGTTTCGACAACACCATGAAGTTGTATTCCTAATCTGTTTGATGAAGCTCTCGATTCTCATTAACAATGTGAGGACAATTATAAATGTTTATTTTTTCGTGATAAATACAAAAGGACAAATGCTGTCTTATTAAAAAAATGTCTTCATGTTTACTTCAGGCACATTTTCAGGTACATTTCCTTTTAGAATATCGCAAACTCTCAGTGCGCTGCATTGTGGGAATTACAGTAACGTTTTGGCATCTCTACAGTGTTTGCGCTGGGTTTTATTTGCACTTGTTCATAGGATCATTGGAGGTTATATTAGGCTAATCGCCTTTAAACTCTTAAACGCCTAGCCAAGAGTTTATCCCCCCAAAAGAAATCTCAGTCAGCATCTATCGCTCCTGTCAACGAAATACAAAGGTGGCTCCCCTGGGACAAATTTATATAGGATCGTAGTTTCCCGATTATCTTGTTTAATTTAGATTATGTCAATAATTTTTTGCTGAACTCACATAGACATCACTACTGGACAACCTGTGTCGAAAACTCACAGGTATTTCAGATCCAGTGGACAATGAAAAATGCGAATAGCCGTTCTTGTAGGTATTTACAGCAAAATAAATAAACAGATAAGCAAGCAATAATGCCCTCCAGGGTGTGTTAATTACTCATTAACGCACACCCTGGAGGGCATTATTGCGTTTAGACTACAGGCTCTCTGTAAAATTGTGTTTTACTTGCTTATTTGTTTTATTTTAAGGGTAATCTAACAGCGTAGTACCTCATTGATTGGCAGGTCATCGAACATCGAGTGACAGTTTTTTAGAAAAACACCTTACATTCATCGCAGTTTGTGTGCAGAGATCCATAACGTATATTGTGATTTTTTTTCCTATAATTAAGAGCAACGGACAGTTTAAAAAACGCCTAAAATGGGGCTGTTGAAACTGTTTCAAGGCATCCGGTGTGGATAAATATAAATGTTTCTAACCACATAAGAGCCACGATCGCCTCTTATACCATTGCAACCGTTGCTAATTACTATAAAAATAATAATGAATTAACTTCCAAAGAGAACGGACAAGAGAAAAAATACAGAGGTTGGCACTGTGTGCAGCCCGTTTTAAACCACGCCATTAGGAGTACCAGGGGTTGTAAGTCGCCGTTTTAGAACCTTGAAGAATCAACACACATTCCGCAAGCAGTTATGAAAATGATGGAAATATTTACATCAGGGGAGAGGTGAAATTCGGCTCCTTTTGCTTATTTAATGGCTCGAAAAATATGTGCATTTTAGCTACAAGTTGGCGCTTCAAAACCCAGATTAGCAAGGATAACAACACATACATCTATTTCTGGTTATATGGATATGATTGTGTTTGTGTTAAGTAACTAATTAGTAAAGTGGAGAAAGCAATTACCGAGGGCCTTCCTTGCTGACCATATATCAAACACGTCTGCATGGTGCAGTTAAATAAAAAGGGGGAAACACTAGCAAACTTTTGCTTCTTAACTGTATTCTAGTTTACCTTAGTTGTACTAATAAACAGGGTTCTTGTAATATCGCGCTTTCGACGCAGATAATAACGATCACTTAACGACCGGGTAACGAATTATTATCCTACTGAAAGCATTGAAAGGTTCAGGAATGCCGTTGATTCAGTTTTACACTTTTACTAAGTTGTATGGCACAACTGAATGGGAGAAGTTCCACCTAGGGTTGCCACCTTTTCAAATACCCAAAGTGGGACATTTTCTGCAGAAATCTCAGATTTTCCAGGACAAAACATACCTACAGCCGTGCATAGTACAGAACTTTACTTTTTTGCACAAATAAAAGCTTATTCTAGTAACATTTGAATTGATTATGCTACTTCACATAACATATAGAAATTTCATATATAAAATAACTGTTTTAGACAAAAATTAAAGAAAACTTAGGAAATATTTTTGTCCTGAAATCACAGGACATTTGCTATTTTTTGATTTTTTTTCCCGCAGGACACAACTGCCTAAAGAGGGACTGTCCATTGCAAAGTGGGGCAGGTGGTAACCCTAGTTCCACCTGCAAATGCAACATTATAGTAAAATTGAATTTCATTAGCAACAGTTTTACTTTTTGCAGTGTTATAACGACCGGTTGTACGTGTACAACTAGGACTGACTAGAATTACCACTTTTAATGCAACAATCGTGTTCCACACCAAAACTACATGTAATAATAGAATTCTTTTTTCTATTTTTTTTATTTATTTATTTTTTACACTCGCTAAACAGCAAAAGCACTGCTTAGTGAGTGTAAAATAACAGCTCACTCACTCTCACTGACATGCACTCACACACAGACATAAACACACACGGACACCCACGTACCTTTTTTGTTGTCTTCTTTTTTATATTTTACACTCGCTAAACAGCAAAAATGCTGCTCAGTGAGTGCAAAATAATGGTGGCTGTTCCATTTCCTCAGTCCAAGCTCCATGGCGGCTTGGTAAGCTGTCGTGAAGCAGCAGACTCGTTTTTCACTGGGCATTACTTGTAAATTAATATCCTGCTGGAGAACGCTCGTTCTCCAATCAGGATATTGATGTACAGTTTGCCCATTGTCTAAGGATATCTAATTTAAACAGCTCATGATTCTTCTGTCTTGTTATAGTAATATGGGATACTTGTCAGAAACACGTTTAAAAACAGTGTCAAAATGATGGAAAAAATATAACCCAGTTGTCAAACAGACAGTGTAACATCTGTAGATGTACCACACCAAGTCATTTTCTGAAAAAGGGAGATGAAAGATATGTTTATGCTTTTTTATTGGAGGCATGAGTCTGTTGTTCATGCAGAGTAACTTATTGTGTGCTAGACAGCTTCAAAAATCACATGCGATGGAGGGGATGATTTGGAAAGCTGTGAGAAGTACAGACAATTCCCATCACTTTCTCCTGCCAGCCTGGTCGACATGGGCATGCTGAGACAGTATAGCAATTGCCTCATTTACTGACAGCCCTCTTCTCCTAGCACATAATTCTTCTACTTGCGAGAAATGCATCTACATCAGTAACTTGGCATCCATGCTCTCTCACCCCACAGTCAGTACTCCTGACAAAGAGCAGATTGCCAGCACAAACACCACACCACTCACATCACATAGCCAAGCACAACATGCATCCACCTATGCAGAGAACCTCAACAAAAACTTACCTAAACAGCAGAGACCTCCAAAACATGCTCACAAACATTCCACACAAAACACCAAACACATCAAACACAACAGACAACACACCAGTGTCTCACAAACACAGTCCATAAGGCAAAACAATAAACCATCACAGCCGACAAGGCATAATAAACCAAACATACTAGTCATTGGAGACTCAGTTGTGAGACATATCAATGTCCTCCTCACCAGGTTCAACAAGGAGAAGGTCACGGTCAGTTATCTGTCTGGTGCCAGAATCTTCCACATCACGCATGAACTTAAGTCTCTCCACAACAAGTACAAGTACGACTCTGTCATTGTCCATGTTAGTGTGAATGATGTGAGACATACCTCTCTGGACTATATGAAGAGAGACATGATTAAGATCTCAGAGTATGTGTCCTAGGCAACTGTGACCCTAGCCCTAAGCAGCATCCTACCTTCACCAAGAATGATTCCACAATACCAACAAAATTAACTGACTTCAACAATATGCTTAGTTTCTGGTGTCATTCCAAGGGGATCCAGTATTTGTCTGCCTGGGATGACATGGTTGATAGCCCTCAATGCTTTCCAGAGATGGCCTCCACCTGTCACCACTGAGAATCTGGATACTGGCCAAGGCCCTTGACTCCCCCATTGTGCCTTTTTTAGACAATGTCCCAAAGACAAATCTTCCAGCATAAAAGATCTGTCAAAAAGCAAATTGAAGGTCATGCTACTTAATGCTAGGAGCCTTAATCTGAAAATCCACTCACTGGAGGCTCTCCTTTCAGTGGAAGATGCCTATGTCTGTGTGGTCATAGAAACTTGGCTCAGGGCAGCGGAGAGCACTCCTGCCTTACCAGGCTATACCTCTTTCCACACATTCCGACTCCAAAATGAGGTCGGGAAGACTTAGGGTGGTGGATTCTCTGTCTTCATTAAGGACAGGCACACCTCCAGACTGGCTTGCTAGCATGACACACTGGAACTACTCCAGGTACAACTGATGGTTGGCAAGATAGCCATCCAAGTTATAGCCAGCTATAGATGCCTCTCCGTGACTCAGGACACTGACTCCTCTTGCCTGGATCTAATTGACTCCATCAAGGTTCCCCCCAACACCCTGATCCTTGGTGACTTCAACTACCCCACCATAGAGTGGGTGAACTATTCCTGCACTAATGCACTTACTCAACGATTCCTTGACTTCATCAGTTCTAACATACTAGACCAGCTCGTCTCATCCCCCACAAGGGGAAATAACATTCTGGAATTGGTTCTCACCAACATGGGCGACCACTGCACCACTCCCATAGTATGATCTTCCCTGGTGATATCAGATAATTGGACTGTCTCATTCAAAGTTTTGATCCCATACAACCCTTCCCCCAGCTGTAGTCAAGCTAAAAACTTCTCAAAAGCTGACTGCAACCACCTAAGGCAGGGTATCAGCAGCTTCACACCACTGTCCCCCTCAGAGGATGCGGACAACTATGCGAAAGAGTACGCTAATGCAGCATACAATCACCTGTACAACTGCATGGACTCAGTCATGCCCAACAGAACTAAAACCTGTTCCTCAAGGAAAAACAAACCTGTTTGGTGGACATCCTTTATCAACAGGCTTTACAACAAAAGGAAGAAACTGTTGTCCAAAAATGAACAAATTCCAAATTGGAAAAACTCTCTCATTAGCCTCAACAAGCAAATTAGACCACTAGTGAAAACCTCCAAAGGCAATTATGAATCAAACCTAGCCTCCGAAGCAAAGGGAAACCACAAAGCCTTCTTCAATTACGTCTGAAACCTCCATGGCAAGGCCCAGGTTTGTTCTGAATTAGTACTTAACAGTATCACTTTCACTGATCCTGTTGACTTAGCCAACCTGCTAACAGATAGGTTCAGTGCAAACTTTACCCCCCACCTCCCCAAGCCCTTTTGACATCCTTGATACTTGTCCCGCACCTCATATCTCCATGTATCAAGTGTCAAAGGCCCTATCCAAGGTAAAGAACACCACTTCCATGGGACCTGATAGTATTCCAGGTTGTATTCTGCACCATCTCCAGGTAGAACTGGCTTCATTATTGAGCACCCTATTCAACCACAGCTTAAGTAAAGGTTTCATTCCAGCAGTAAAGCCTTGGAGCATATTATTATGGATCTCATAAACAAGGGCATAAGCAATCTCCAAGCACTTGACCTCATCTAGCTCGGATTCGTCAAGGGCAGATGTTGCCTGTTGAACCTGGTTGACTTCTTTGAGACTGCCACCAAGACCCTGAATGAGGGAAAGTCAGTACATACAGCTTACCTTGACTTGGCCAAGGCCTTTGACACAATCTCCCACTCGGACATCATTGAGAGGCTAACACAACTTGACATAAATCCCTATCTCATCAGGTGGGTGGCCAACTGGCTCACCAGCAGGACCCTCAGGGTCAAAATAGGTGCCTCCACCTCTGATAGTAGACTTGTCACTAGTGGAGTACCCGCAAAGATCTGTCCTGGGACCCCTACTGTTTGGCATCTACTTCTCAGAGGTCCAGGTAAAGACAAAAGACCTGTGGCTGACCATGTTTGCAAATGACTGTAAGTTGGGTGCTGTCATTGACTCCCCAAATGATGTTAGCATACTGCAAGAGGGTCTCACAGCAATTAATGACTGGTGCTAAAGTCATGGCCTCAAGCTAAATGCAGAAAAAAAAATAAGGATGCAGGTGCCACAGAAATTACTCAACCAACACTTCAAATGTAACATTGACCCAATTTATTTAGCACTTTCATCACAATCACTGAATCAGAATGATACTCCTCATTTAAATTACTCCTTATATACAATACTCAAAATATTCATTGGTTAACACGCCATTACAACACATCCTGATTTTTATAATTAACATATGAAAGTTGGAAAGTAAAAAGAAAAAGACCAAAAATTAAAATAAACTTAACAGCACAAAACACCATTATTAAAAAATATAAACATTGTCAATATACATATTTGTTATAAAAACTGTATTAAAAATATAAAGATTTCAATTTTAACAGAGAACACATGGAGGATCTATCATTAAGCCTAGGTGCCTGACAGGCATTGGTCATAATATGCCATTTCAATTCTTTGTATTCTAAACATTTCATCCAGTGGTCCCCCCTAAGTCCCAAGTCTGCATGGTCTATAGCACAAAACGTAAACTCATGTGTAGGATACTCCTTAATATGTCTAAAAAGGGCATTGTTACATTCTTTGTTTGATATCATACAAGTGCTGGTAGACCCTTTGTCTTAAAGCCCTTTTGGTTTTCCCTAAATAAAATCCTGCACAAGAAGTGCAGACTACTATATACACCACATCCTTAGAGTAGCAATAATACTTATTTCCAGGAGTAATAGTACCATAATTCTTGATGACAATTCTTTTCTTTATCAGCTATCCACGGGCATTGTGAACATCTCCCACACTTAAAACTACCACTCTGTGTTGGTTCTCTTATTTGTCTTTCTAACATCCCTTTCAAGGACAATCCCTTTTTGTACACTATTATTGCTTTGTCCTCTAGCACCGTACTGACATCAGTGTCCATGTTGAAAATTTTCAAAATTTTACAATAATGTTCCTAATCTCTGAGTAATTTATACTATATGGCAGTATAAGGGCCCAGCCATAATTGCTCTGCCTGGCTATTGTCAACTCACTGCTTAGCCCATTACCAACAAACAGCAGGGACTGAAAGCTACCCCCATCTCTCTTCCTTTTAACTTCTTTCTCTATATTGTCAATAATATTTACAGGGTAACCCCGCTTGACTAACATTTCTTTAAGAACTGAACATTCTTTAAGAAAATCCTCCCATTCTGAAACCAGCCTGGATATTCTTACATATTGTCCTTTGACCAGGGCTCTCTTCTGATGCACAGGGTGCCAACTTTGAAATTATAACAAAGAAATAGAATAAGTGGGCTTCCTATATAGGTGTGAAGTAAAAGTTTTATTCTGATTATTCTTTTTGATAGTCACATCTAAATAGTTCAATTCATCATAGTCCTTATTCGTAGTAAATCTTAAGAATGTAGCTGTACTGTTAATATAGGAAAACAATTCATAAAGTTGCTCCTCCCCACCATTCCAAAAGAGCACCAAATCATCAAGGTATCTCCCATACAGTACCCACTGGTCCTTGAACCTTAAATTAAAAATAAGCAGGTCTTCCCATTGTGATAAAACAATGTTGGCAAATACAGGGGCACAGCACGCCCCCATCGCCAATCCCTGCCTTTGTTTGAATAAATGTCCTTCATAGCTAATAAAATTATTTTCCAGGATGAGCTCCGTACATGATCTAACAGTTAAAATAGTACTGTGACTCAGACTAATATTAGCACAGAGATAATCCTAAAACCATTCCAAGCCCTTGTCATGAGATATGACCGAAAAAAGGTCACAAATATCAATAGTGGCCATAATTAAATTGTCATCAACATATCTGCTTTAACTTTACCTAAAAAATCCCATGAGACCTTGAGCAAGGTGGAGCTGTGATCCAAAATGTGCTTGACCTTATTATCAATGAATTTTGCTGGGCAAAAAGTTTTAGAAGCCTTTGCGTCCACAATTGGATGCAAAGGTGGGTTTGAAGTGTCCTTGTGTATCTTAGAAATCCCGAAAATAGTAGGGATCCTAGGGTGTGATGTTTCCAAACTCTCATGTTCATTGAGACTAATTTGCTCATTGAGTAATAACACACCAATATTTAACTCATTGCATGAGATCTCTATGTACGTCTCGCTATACAACAAGTCCGTCATCCCATTATTGTAGTCATTCAAGTACGTGATTACATTTCCCCCACCCTTGTCTGGCTTCATAATTCTTATTTCTTTATTGCCCAGGATGTCCCAAAGTAAATTTGTCTCTTCACTAGTCAAATTACTAATACAATCAGCATATTTATAAAATAGCAAGTCCCTAATTTTTTTATCACATACACTTTCAAATACTTCAATCATAGGATGTGTGGCAGGTATAAATGTACTAGGTCTATGAGGCTGACTATTGGAAAACATATTACTGGGACTTTGTGCAAAATATAAGGCTAAATTTAGTTTCCTAGTGAATAATTTCAGCTGTAAAATAGTGTCAGTCTTACTAGCTGTTACAAAATTTAGCCCTTTTGAAAACAAGTGTGCCCATTCAGAGTTGACAGTAGTTTAACTTAAGTTATAAATGCTGAAATCACCCCCAATATTTTTCACAACCTGACATACATCATTCTGAAAATACCCATCAGTGAGGTCACCAACAACCTCTGGTAGGGACCCTGTCTCGTCCCTTTCTTCCATCTCCCTCTCTGCTGACCCTGAAGTCTCAATTCCCCATACATCCAGTTCCCTTGTTGTTGATTCCTCTGATTCATTAATTGAGCTGATCTCCTCAGAGGTAGGGGTCTAAAGGGACATCATTCTCATTGTCATTGTTGTCAATGTTATCAGAGTCAACATTCACTACTTGGTCAGTTTGACTCTCAAAATGCCTAGCTTGCTGTCCTGATGGTGGGTCAGGATGAGCCTTGCCTTTCTCATACTCAAATCTATCCCTTAGTAACTTCCTTGTTTTCCTATTCCTTAATTCAATTAAATCATTGGGCAGGATTCACGAAGGCTTGCACGGAGTCTAAGAGTAGTGTAAGACTCCATGCAGCCTTTGCGATCCAGGAACAGCCCAAAGTCCATGTAAGAGACCAGCTAAAACGTCTCTTACACAGAGGGGGCGTGCATAAGCTAATCACCTCACTTGCAGCCAAATAGCATGCAAATGAGGTTGATTAGCGATCCAGGAAGCCCAAAGCAGCCCGTGTAAGAGCCGTTTTAGCTGCAGAAATGTACTCAGTTGACAACTGAGTACGTTTCTGCAAAAACCACAATGGAGCCATGTCAGCTCCAAATAAAGGGTGCATATGTGTCAGGCAGCATGCCAATTGCCAAATATGTGGCCATTGGCAAGGTACCCCCATGCAAATATGAGAAATAAATAATTTTATTTTCGGCGATCGCCGGTGTTTAAACGCAGGGCAGTCCCGCGCAAATGGGCTGCGCTATATAAAACATAAAAACAAAGGTTATAAACCCACAAATGTGGGTTTTATGCAATACATGGATTTACAATGCAGGGACCAGCAGACCAAAAACAACATGGCCACCGTTTAGTGGTTGCTAAGGGGGGAAGCTGAGTCTAAGAGATGTAACTAAGCATTAGTAGGCAATCTGATGCAAATGAGTGTTAGGATACTGAATTCCACTGTCACATAGCAAATGAGCACATTCTGAGTAGTGTAAGAGATACATAAGGGGGAGGAATAGAGTAGGAGATAGGCAACATCACAGGGGGGAATGGCAGAAAGAAATGCAGTTCATTGGAGGTCAGAGTTACATGACAGATGTCAGACACATATCATGGAAAGAGGAGTGCCACAACATAAGCATGGGAAAGTCAAGAAATGGAAGGTGTACACTGTTGCCTACACCAAAGTTTCTTGCTGGGCGTGCATGCGCACGCCATGAAGCGCGAGTAAGACAGTGTGCGCGTGTGCAAGGCAGACTGAGCATGTGGGAGCATGTTGGGAGATATTTAACACTGTTTGCATGGGTGTGAGCGCGTTTTAACCCGAATAAGCAGATTCTGAACCGTGTAAGCATGTGTGCGCGCGTGTAAGCCACTGTGAGCGTGTTTCTGCTAGTATGCACGCTGCTCCCCCCTGAGGAAACAGAAAGGAAAAAGGAAGCAACAGAATTAGTAGGAAGCTAGCAGGGAATACTGCTGGAGCTAGCAGGTGAAAACAATTCGAAGCAGGCAATTACACAGGCAGAATAGTAGCTCAGCCAAGCACTTAAAACTCTGCAAACAGCAGTGCAACATGTTTCTCTCAAGAGACACTGCAAGACAGGAGTAAGCTATTAAAAGTGAAAACTGAAAAAGCTGAACTCAGAGCAGAAATGTTAGGGGCTGCCATAGCTGTCATAATGAGACATAGGTGACTTGCTGAGGGTGGTGACAATGCAGATGGTGCCAGCCAACCCACAGTGAGGAGACGGAGAAGAGTGTACAGGCCCAGGGTCACCTACCATGGGTTACATGAGCTGGAGATAGTAGAGCGCTATAGAGTGGACAGAGCGCTCCTGCAGCAAATAATGGAGCTGTGCAGGTCACGCCTCACACACAGAACCAACAGAGGGGAACCCATCCCAGTGGAAACCAAGGTATGTGTTGGCCTAAGAATACTAGCAACTGGTACCTTCCAGAGACCAACTGGTGATATGATGGGGATATCACAGGCATCAGCCTCCAGGGTGCTGCACCAGTTCATGGATGCCATGTCAGCACATGTCGGTGATCATGTATATTTCCCCAATGCCGGTGAGGTATTGGCCAGCAATATGCGTCTCTTCCAGCAAATAGCGGAATACCCTGAGGTAGTGGGTGCAATAGACTGCACGCACATACGCATCAAAGCACCAGCCAGTGAGCGGGGTAGGGCCTACATTAACCGCAAGGGTTTACCCTTCATCAACTGCCAGGTCATGTGTGATTCCCAGGGCATAATAATGAATGTGTGTGCTGGCTGCCCTGGGAGCTACCATGATTCCCACATATGGCATTTGACGCAGCTGTACCAGACATTTGCCAATGGGGACAGCCCACACGGACACCTAGTGGGGGATGCAGGTTATGCACTGGAGCCGTGGCTGATGACACCCATCAGAAACGCACACACATCTGAACAGGAACGCCATAATGAGGCACACGCACAAACACGTAATGTAATAGAGCATGTGTTTGGGCTGCTCATGTCACGGTTCCGGTGTCTGGGCACATCTGGTGGAGCCTTGCAGTACACAGCAACTACATGTACCCAAATTGTCATGGTATGTGCTATGCTACATAATATGATCTTGCAAAAACAGCTGCAGCAGGACCAGCATAGGGCTGGGCCAAACAGCCCCCCACCATTGCCAAGGCCATCACAGGCAGAGCGTGACTCGGAGGAGGAGGAACAACCTGAGCCTGCCTCAGTAGGCCAAAGGAGGTGTGCCCAGTATGCCCTGGCCTTGGCAAAGAGGCAATGCATAGCACTTACACTGGCTCAGTAGGAACCCTGGGAATGATACCCCCTCTAACTCACTCAAATAATAACAGGGATGCCTAAAATGACATGACCTGCTCACAAACATGTACAGGGAGTGTAATATGTGCATCCGACAGAGGCAACCCTGCAGCACCACCTGAGGCATGAATGCCATGTGTTAAGTAATGTAACACCATGTACTATATGTACACCTGAGGACCGTGACTAACATCATACCCTCACCAAGCATCATGCCACAATATAACAATGAGATGATCAAGTGCAATAATTGGCTGAAGTATTGCAGTTAGTCAAAGGGGATCCAATGTGTGCCAGCCTGGGATGACATGCTGAGCATGACATGATGCTCCACCTGCTAGGACTGGCATGCACCTATCAGTGCAGGCCGTATGGATACTGGAAAAGGCTGTTGTTACCCGCAGCGTGCCCTGAATAGGTAAGGCTCAAAACACAAACCTACCTCCATAGGTATCAGAAGGGATAAGAACCTAGATGTAATGCTACCCAATGCCAGAAGTCTAAACAGCAAGATGCACGCAGTCTAAACTCACCCAGTATGGAGAATGTTGATATCTGTGCTGTAACAGAAAACTGGGTCAAGGCTCAAAACAGCACCCTAACACCCTTACCAGGTTACACCTCATACTGTGCTGTACAGCCTCAAAACATGGAACAAGCTACAAAAGGAGGGTGACTAGCAATAATTGTCAAGGATAACCACACCCCCATGTTGGTACCACAACAAGAAGCAGCATGGACTAGCCATGGTCAAGTAACAGTGGCTAAAACTGCCCCCCAGTTTATAGCCTGCTACAGACTACCGTCCCAACACCAGGAACTGCACCTGGCCTATGTTGGAATACATGAATATATCAAGTCCTCCAAACCACATTATATTGGGTGACTGAAAATACCCAGACATAGACTGGGAGCATTATACTAGCTCCAACATTGTAGGACAAAAGTTCATAGAATCCATAAACCAAAATGCCCAGGAACAACGTACCACTCCCACAAGAGGGGTAAGCATACTGAATGTGATAATCAGCAACATGGGTACTGGATGGCAAGATGAGAAGTGTATTGCTCACTGGTAAGACCAGACCATAGAGTAATCACACTGGATATACACATCCTGACCACAGTCCCTGGCCAGAAAACCACAGTGAAAAACATGTGTAAAGCAAAATTTGCACTCCTCCAAACTGATGTGGAATCCATTAAAGGTCCTGTGCAGGTGCAAAATATGAGCCACACCTCAGAACCTGCTATACAGGCATTCCATGAACACTGCCAGGAATGCTTGGATTATGCAATCCTAAATTAAAACAAGACACAATGCCATACACGCAGGCATCTGGCATGGTGGACACCAGCCATAACCAAACCATGCAAGAGAATGAGGAAGCTACTACATGATAGAGCAAACATAAGAAAAGAAGTAATCACTGATCAGTAGTATGGCAATAAAATATGTCCACACATACAATCCACTAAGGCCAGCCACAACAAGTTGAATCTGTGAATCTTGAGACAATGTTACACCTGCCCCAAGTACACAGACAACCCCCAACTCCCCCCAAGAAATACAAATATATGTGAGAGATGCAACCATCTATCCAAACTGGAGGCTGAGCTCCCTCAACTCAGTACTCCCAAAACTAGTCAGGAGGAGAAGGTAACCACACACACCACAAATCCAGTCCCACATAGACCTATCACAACTGAAAACCAAAGACATAAACACAGAAAAACATTCCCGGAGGCCCGAATTACAAACACACCACACCAACAGAGGCCTCCAAAGCAGACACCCAATCAAACAACCTCCAAACATAGCACATGCAACACATAGTACACAAAGCTGGTGTGCCAAACAGTCACAGGCCAGAAGGAGAAACAACATGCCTGATACAGTTGTAATAGGTGACTCCATAGTGAGACACGCTGCTGTCCCGCACACCAGACTGAACAAGGGAAAGGGTACAGTAAGCTGTCTGTAGGCTGCTACAATACGCCACATAATACAAGTATGCAGGTCACCCCAAAGCAAGTAGAAATATGATGCAGTCATAGTCCATGCTGGTGTGAATGACCTGAGATGTACCTCCCCGGACTACATGAAAAGAGACATAGATGAGCTCTCCGATTATGTAGTCCAGGCCGGTATGACACTGACCGTTTGCAGCATCCTACCCTCACCAAGAATGATGCCACAGTACAAACACGGAATGATCTGTTATAACAAGTGGCACAATTACTGGTGTCATTCCAAGGGGATCCAATGTCTGTCTGCTTGGGATATCATGCTTGACAAGCCACGCAGCTGTTCCAGGGATGGCTTGCACCTGTTACCCCTGGGCGTCTGGATATTGGATAAGGCTTTTGCCACCTCCATAGAGCCTTTCGTAGGCAAGGCTGAAAAGACTAACCCACCACCCTACAAAACATAAGTGGAAAGAAACATAAGGGTAATGCTGACCAATGCCAGATGTGTAAACCTCAATATGCATGCTCCCGAGGCCATCCCCAGTATGGAGAACATCGATGTCTGTGCAGTGACAGAAACCTGCTGCAAGCCTCCTGACAACACACCAGCACTACCAGGTTATACCACATATCATGCGTTATGGCCCCAAAACCTGGAACTAAACATAAAAGGAGGGTGAGTATCCATATTCAGCACAGACACCCATACGTCCAGGTAACTGACAATGCACAAGGCATTGGAGTCCACCCATGTGCAACTAACCGTAGGCAAGACTGCTGTACAGTCTGTAGCGTGCTACATACCACACTCTCACACACAGGAACCCCACCCAGCCGTCCTGAAGACACTGGACAGTATGAATGTCCCACCAAATACCAAACAATGTACTCACAAATTACCACATAGGTGGTAAACCATTATGTATGGAAGGAGTAATCAGGGACCTAGGGACACAAGTGGACAGTAACTTGTTATGTGACACTCACATTGCCAATGTGGCTAGGAAGACTGTCTATATTGGACACCGTATCATGAAAGGATTCACAGCTACATCAACAGAGGTCATTGTGCCCCTATACTGTTCTCTTATCACACCCATAATCTAGTACAGTGCCTCATTTGGGATGTACCTTACCTGACACCTGCAGCAGTTAGAAAGACCTCAAAGGTACCTCACCAAGAGGATAAAGGATCTCAAATATATGTCATATGCTGCCTGGCTGTAGACACCCCAGCTGAATGCAGTCACATACTGCCTACACAGAGGCATTGTATGTCTGTTGTACAAGGCCATGTCCAACACAGGAGTAATGGACATGCTCCACCCCAGAAAACTCAAAGCCATCAGAGCTGTGAGAGTGAGAGATGTCAACCTCAACACATAATGAAATAGGATGTGCTGGAGGGACAGATACATAACCCAGAGGCTCCCCACACCCTGGAACAGAATCCCACTCCATGTTAGGCAGAGCCCCTCACTGACACTCTTCAACAGGAACCTTGCCAAGTGGATGGATGATCGTAGAGTTACACTGGGGGTCTTCACTGTGTCATGGGCAGACAGAGGCACAGCAAAGCAAATCATAAATGGCCATAATATTCACATAGCAAGGGGTGGCGAAAGCCACACACACTCTGGCTAGGCTTACAAATGTCCTAGGGTGGATAGCCTAGTATGAACCTATGAACCTATGAAGATACAAATTGTACAGGACACTAAGTATAATCCCAAGGCTTCCACAACTGATGGTAGGAACCGTGTTGGGAATTCACAGATATGCTCTGAATCACACAAATATTACAAACAACATACCAAACACACACATGTTGCCAATATACATCCTGACAGGTGCAGTGCAAACCCCCCCCCCAGAATGAAAAATATCTATCCCAGCAGACTGCTGGCCCCCTGACATTGCAGATGCTGAGGTAACAGCCAGCATCTACAAAGCAAAACACACAGCAGCAATGGTATGAGATGGTGTCCTGGGCTGAGTCCAACATGGACTCCAAGAAGAATGGAATGCCAAATCACACTACTGCTCAATGTCAGCCTTACCACAGGATATGTACCCAAAGAGCAGTGTACAACAACAGGGGTCCTTCTCAACAAAGGTGTTGCCTGAATGGATACTGAAAACTACCACCCCAGAATCCTGAGAAGCTCGGTCTGCACAGCTATGGAAAGGATCAGCAGTACCGCAGACATAAAGATATTGGGGACCTACTGACACCGGACCCTACCCAGTGTGGCTTTCTTAAGTGCAGATCCTGCCCCTAAACATGTTTGACTCATTTGAAACAGTCATTAAGGTAATTGATGAGGGCAATGTGGTCTACACAGCATAGCTGGACCTTGCAAAAGCTTCTATACAATACCCTACGTGTTCATTATAGATATGCTCACCAGCTTAAATATAAACCCCTATGTCAGTAGAGGGGTTGCAAACCAGACCAAGGACAGAACTGACATGGTCAGATATGCTGCAGCCATGTCAGACTACAAACCAGATATAACTGGCATCCCACAAGGCTTGGTCCTAGGACCTCCCTCGTTTGGTATATATGCCCCATAGGTACAGGCCAACATGGAAGGACTGTGTCTGAACATGTTTGCAGAGGACTACAAACTGCCCACCATATCTGACCCTCCAGCTGACGCAAGCATCCCACAAAAGGGCCACATAGAAACAGACAACTGGTGCCATAGCCATGTCAGCAAGCTAATTGCAGAAAAGTGTATAGTCAACCCCCGTGGATATACAGTAAGTGCCCAACAATTACCACATAGGTGTGAATCCATTACGCACTTAACATGTAATGAGAGACCTGGGGACACAAGGTGATAGATATCCTGCATTGGACAAACATGTGGCTGTAGTGTTTACAGAAACATACCATATGCCCACCTAATCATGAAGGTTGTCAGATCTAGATAAGGAGAGGTCATTGTGGCTCTGCAGTCATCCTTCATCAGCGTTACAATTGACTACAATAGCCCCTGTGGGATGTACTTCAGCAGACACCTCCATCAACTGTAAAGTCCCCAACAGTACCTCACCAGGAGTATCAAAGAGCTTGCACAGATGCCATATATTGCCTGATTAAACAAACTGCAGCTACACACACTGCCATACTGCCCACCCAGAGGCAAGCTGTGCCTGATGTATAAAGCCATGTCCAAGCTGGAATCAATAAACATGCTGCACCTTGTACAATCTGAATGGCAGTGAGCTATGCACATGACAGACCTGAACCCCAGCACTGACATACATAGGACAAGCTGTACTGCATGATCCATAACACAGAAGCCACCCCACTCATGAGTAAACTCCCAGTACAGGCTATCCATAGAGTCACTCATCGATTCACCTCAAGAGGAATCTTGATGAGTGGATGGGAGATGGTAGGTTTACCCTGGGTATCACTGTTATGTCACAGGTAGACAGAGGCACAGTATACTAACCATGACATATGTCATGGCAAACTCCACTTACAATGTGTGTCGAAGGACAAACACACTCTCCGACTAGCATTAGAAATGGCCTAGGGCACATCGCTAGTGTTTGCAAATGTACACCTATGTTGTGGAATACACTACCAATGTTGGACAAGCCTGGTTTAAGTAGTTCATATCTGAAAATAATGCAACATGGTCAGATGTGCACAACTGGCCCCTAACCAGGCTGTGGTGCTCACTATGGAAATGTAAAGCAGTGATAGGACTAAAGCCCAGGATACTGTCCACCACAGTCAAAGTACTGAACCACAGAAGAAACAAAAGTGGTCCAAACACCAAAAATAAAACCAGCCGATCACTGTAACTTCAAGCTCGAACAGAACTGCAAGTGGAACAACAAGAATAATCCACAAATAGTGTAGTCACTAGAAACCACTGTTTAATCCACAACACGAAGACGAAAATTCCACACAGAGCACAAATAGTGATAATACAGGAACATACAGGTTAAGCGCTTTCATCTGTCCGTACCAGACTTCCTCAGAACCTTTAATTATTATAATTAACTACAATTTATACCATCATTTGGCGCCAAAAAATCAATTAATCAATTCATTCTGTTGAACAGCTAAAATACAAAAAACTAGAATTGTATATTAAAATGCTACATTCAATAAATATATATATATAAATCTCAATACATATACACATACTTATAAATGATGTTAGTATAAAATATATACCAAAATATACTGTAATATATATATAACATTCTAAAAATTAAATTTGATAACATTTGATACAATTAAATTGAATGAGATTGTTAGACTTACATCTTAATGATACAAACTGTTTGAAATGCAATATTTTACAATATTTTGTGTATTATATTTATATGCAGGATACATATACTAGGGAAGAGTAAACTACTAAATATACACCCTAACTTCATAGAATAAATAGGTGAAATTAATGAAATATAAAGAGCCCCTACTTCTAAAAACTATGTACTATATATCATAAAATTAAAAAATTAAAAAATTAATAAATTATTTAAAATTAGGATGACCCCAGGATAAGGAAAGGCTTCAAACTAATATACTCATTTAAGTCCTGGAGACGTTGTGGCATCATAACAAATTTGCCACTTACTTTCCATGGATCCTAAACGTGCTTTCCAATTACCACTACCAACTGACCTATCTACTTGGTCTAATATGGCAAACTTAAACTTGTGTTCTATACCTTTTTCTTTAACATGTTTACTGAGTGCATTCTTGTCATCTCCTTTACTCATTTTGTATACATGTTCATATATCCGTGTTTTTAACTTTCTCTCAGTTTTGCCTATATAATATGCTGTGCAGTGCGTACATGTAGCTAAATAAACAACTCCCTGACTATTACAATTACTTGATCTAAATTTACATATACTTTTCATGATGTTGTCTAATTTAACACTTCTATCTTCATTGATGTATTTACACTGTCCACTGTTATGTCACAGGTAGACAGAGGCACAGTATACTAACCATGACATATGTCATGGCAAACTCCACTTACAATGTGTGTCGAAGGACAAACACACTCTCCGACTAGCATTAGAAATGGCCTAGGGCACATCGCTAGTGTTTGCAAATGTACACCTATGTTGTGGAATACACTACCAATGTTGGACAAGCCTGGTTTAAGTAGTTCATATCTGAACATAATGCAACATGGTCAGATGTGCACAACTGGCCCCTAACCAGGCTGTGGTGCTCACTATGGAAATGTAAAGCAGTGATAGGACTAAAGCCCAGGATACTGTCCACCACAGTCAAAGTACTGAACCAGTACACTATACGGTACTACAGTGTTAGGTCAGTATGAAAGGATGTTGACAACTGTATGCAAAGTATCCTATGCAAACCCTGCAGGCACAGTATAATCCCTGTTGTGTTCACACACAAAGCAGTAGGATAGTAACTACACAACATGACACACAACACACAACCATAAACGGGAGATATTTGTTGAAGTTCACACTCATCCACAAATGTGGTGGGCTGCAGAGTTCAGAATATGGAAAGCTCACACTGGGCATGCTCACACACTTTGATAAATGAGACATATGCCAGACAACATGCCATGGGAAGGCTGAACTGGGCATGCTCACACACTTAGGCCAAATCTCAGTTTAGCAGTTGGCCACACATATCTGGTATTTATGTGTTATTCCAGGAACCAACCACATTACAGCAATCTGCCCAGTGCACACAGTTAAATGACTACAGAGACATACGTGACATAGTGGATCCCTCCCATATGCAAACATCTTCCACAGATACACAAGTTGTTCATACAAACAGGGAATGCTATGGCAATAAAGACCTGCAAACAGTCTATCAGCAACAAATAATGTGCATTTGACAATTAAACATATGGGTATAGAGGTCAACACTAGGCTGTTTGCCCTAGGGAATGACAGCTTAGCCAGAGTGTGCTTGGCGTCTGCCTCCCCACAGGATGCACATTCCCCTTTCTAAACACTGATGATGTCAGCACATTATAAGTACAGCAGGAGAAGGGAAACCTCCCAGTAATGCGAAGAGCTCACTTCGCTAATGCATCCGTCTCGAGTGTCCTAACATAGTTAGGTAGGGATTTGAATCCTGCAAATACTCTGTGTGTGAGTGGGGTTGGTGTCTGTGTGAGAGAAATGTCCCTTTTGGCAACTGGGAACACACACTGCAGGATGCACATTCCCCTTTCTAAACACTGATGATGTCAGCACCCTATAAGTACAGCAGGAGAAGGGACACCTCCCAGTAATGTGAATAGCTCGCTCCGCTAATGCGTCCATCTCAAGTGTCATAACATAGTTAGGTAGGGGTTTGACTCCTGCAAATGCTCAGTATGTGTGGAGGGGATCAGTGTGTGTGCAAGTCTGTATGAAAGAAATGTCCCTTTTGGCAACTAGGAGAACACACTACAGGATGCACATTCCCCTTCCTAAACACTGATGATGTCAGCACCCTATTAGTACAGCAGGAGAAGGTATGTGGCATGGACAATGACTGAGTCATATGTGTCCATGCCTCTGACTGACCTGTATGCTTGTGTTATGTGGTGGACCATAGTGCCCCACGGGCATATCACTGTGACCTTCACCTTGTCCAGCCTGGTGAGCGTGACCTCACTGTACCGGGCAATAAAGGTACCTAACACAACTGTGGCAGGTGTGTTGTCTAGCCGTACAGGCTGTGACTGTTTGGCACACAGGATTTGTGTGCTATGTGTTATGCGTGATGTGTTCAGGCATAACGTATGCCTGTGTGCCAGCTGCAGAGGTGTCTGCCGCTCAGGCAGGATGCTATTCTTAGGCTCCACGAATGGCCCAGTGTGTTCACGAGCTTGTATTGCTGTCAGTGTAGGTCTACGTCAGACTGGTATTGTAGTCACTGTAGTATTTCATGCCACCTGACAGGTTATGCCAGTATTGGGTTCAGAGTGCTTAGTCCCCAGTTTGGCTATGTGGTTCCATCTCATACATATGTTGTACGTCCATGTGTAGGGGAGAGGGTTGACTGTGTACATGTGGCAGCTGTGACATTGCCACATGACCCACATATTCCACAATTGTACCATAGAGGTGAATGGCAACTGACCTTTGCACATGCTACCACAGTATTGTGATTGCCATGGTGATTAACAGCACATAGGGCCAATGGGGAACAAGGTACATAGGTTCATAGGTTCATAGGTTCATACTAGGCTATCTGCCCTAGGGCATTTATGAACCTAGCCAGAATGTGTTTGGCTGTCGCCATCCATTGTAAATATATCTTGCCATGCCCTTTTCCAAGGTTAGTATACTGTGCCTCTGTCTAACAGTGACACAGAAGTGATACCCAGGGTAAACCTACAATGTCTCATCCACTCATCAATATTCCTCTTGAAGAGAGTGAATGAGGGACTCTGCCTAACCTGGACTGGGATTTTATTCCAGATTGAAGTGAGCCTCTGGGTTATGAATCTGTCCCTCCAGCATGTTCTATTTATTTCAGTGCTGAGGTTCAAGTCTCTCAAGCATGTAGGCCGATGGGATTTGCATATTTTCAGGTGCAGCATGCCCATTAATTCCGGGTTTGACATGGCTTTATACATCAGGCACAGATCGCCTCTGAACAGGCGGTATGCCACTGAGTAGAGCTGGGGTTTCTTTAACCGGTCAGTATATGGCATCTGTTTGAGCCCTTTGATCCTCTTGGTGAGGTACTTTTGGGGTCTTTCCAGTTGCTGCAGGTGTCTGGTAAGGTACATCCCAACAGGGGCATTGCACTCAATTATGGGCCTGATGAGGGATGAGTAAAGAGGCACGATCTCCTCCCCTGATCTAGATGTGAATCCCTTCATGATGGGGTGGGCTATATAAAATGTCTTTCTAACCACTTTGGCCACGTGGTTGTCAAATGAGAGATTGCTATCAACTTGGGTCCCCAGGTCCCTAATTACTTCTTCTGTACTTAATGGATTACCACCTATGTGGTACTGTGTGGGCACTTTGTTTTTGCCAAAGGGGATGAATATACACTTTTTTGCATTCAGCTTGAGGCCATGGCTCTGGCACAAGTTGTCTGTTTCTATGAGGCCCTTTTGGAGGATGCTTGTGTCGGCTGGAGAGTCGATTATGGTGGCCAGTTTGCAGTCATCTGCATATTTGGTCAGCCACAGTCCTTCCGTGTTGGCCTGTACCTACGATAAATGTATACCAAACAAGAGAGGTCCCAGGACTGAGCCTTGTGGGACACCACTTGTAACTGGTTTGGAGTCTGGCATGGCTCCAGCAATTCTAACCATGTGGGTTCTGTCCTTGAGCCAGCGTGCAATCCATCTAGTGACATAGGGGCTTATATTTAAGCTGGTGAGCTTCTCTAGAATGCCCGAGTGGGGTATTGTATCGAAGGCTTCTGCGAGGTCCAGGTAGGCTGTGTGGACCATCTTCCCCTCATCAATGGCCTTGGTGACTGTTTCAAAGAAATCAACAATGTTTGAGAGGCAGGATCTGCCCTTAACAAAGCCAAACTGGGTATGATCCAGTGTCTGTAGGTCCCCAATATCTTTATTTATGAGGTCCATGATGATCCTTTCCATAGCTCTGCAGACCGAGCTAGTGTGGCTTATGGGGCGATAGTGTCCAGGATCCATTGAGGCACCACCTTTCTGTAGCGGGACCACTGTTGCTGTACGCCACTCTTTGGCCACATATCCTGTAGTAAGGCTGGGATTGAAGAGTAGTTTTATGTTTGGTTGTAGCTCTTCTTGGAGTTCATGTAGGACACAGCCCGGGACACTGTCTGGTCCCATTGATGCAGTGTGTATTGCTTTGGAGAGGGCGGCTCTTACCTGAGCATCTGAGATGTCAGGGGGGCAGCACTCTACTGGGATACATATTTGCCCTTTCGGTGTGGAGGGGGGGGAGAAGTTTGCGCTGAACCTGTCAGCTAGAATGTTGGAAATGTCTTTGGGTCTGGTGTTTCTATTGACATTTTGGACTACCTATGAGCATATCTGGGATTTACCACCCAGGTCCCTAACATAACTAAAGAAAACCTTGTGATTATCCTTAGTGTCCTGTGCAATTTCTCTCAAAGCTGGCCTTAGACAATCTTATGAGTGCCTGTAGTTATTTGCTAATACTGATCAGTGATGCCTTCCCTTTTTGGGGTTTTTGCTGTATCATTTAGTAGCTTCCTCCTTCTATTGTGTGGTTTGTATATGGCTGGGGTCCACCAGACAGGACGTCTGCCTTTGGAGGATTGGGTCTTGGTCTTATTCGGGATCACATGATCCATGCATTCCTGAAGGTGTCCATAGAATGCGTTTATAGAGGAATCTGCGGTCTGGTCTGTAGTTTTCACAGGCCCGGGGGCTTTGAAGGTTTCCACCTCAGTTATGAGGAGTGTGAATTTGCTTTAGAGAAGTTGTTCACTGTGGTGTTCTGGGCAGGGGGTGGGGTCGGGATGTGAACATCCAGTGAGATTAGTTTATGGTCTGATCTTACCAGTGAGGGATACACTTCTGGTCTGGAGCATAGAGTCCCCATGTCAGTGATGATCAGGTCCAGTATGTTTCCCCTTCTTGTGGGAGTGGTAACAAGTTGTTCCATAGCATTTGAGCTCATATATTCTAGGAATCTTTGGCCTAGGGTGTTGAAGCTAGGGTCATGCTCCCAGTCTATGTTTGGGTAGTTGACGTCGCCCAATATAATGGTGTTTGGAGAGACCTTCATATTTTCCACTGTTCTCAGGAAGGCCGAGTGCAGTTCTTGGGTTTGGGAGGGTGGTCTGTAGCAGGCTATAACCTGGAAGGCAGTTTCACCCACTGTTAGTTGCACATGGATAGTCTCTGATGCTTGGTACTTTGCCACCAACCTGGAGGTGTGGGTATCTTTGATGAATATCAATACTCCCCCTCCTTTTGTGGTTCGTTCCAAGTTTTGGGGCTGAAAAGCATCGTATGAGGTATAACCTGGTAGTGCTGGGGTGCTCTCAGTAGCCCTGAACCAGGCATCTGTTACTGCACAGATATCGATGTTCTTCATGCTAAGGAGAGTTTCGAGTGCATGCATCTTGAGGTTTAGACCTCTGGCGTTGGGTAGTATTACTCTTAGTTTCTTATCCCTTGTGATACCTATGAAGGTGTGTTTGTCATTTGAGCCTTGCCTAACAAAGGCACTATGGGGGTAGCAAGAGCCTTTGCCAATATCCGAAAGCCCAGGGGTGACAGGTGCAAGCCGTCCCTAGCGAAGCAGGTGGTTCAACAGAAGATGAATATGTGAGGGTGTAGTGCCTGTGATTAGTTAGCAGTAGCATATATGACTGCTCACGTGGACAAATGCCAGGTAAGTCATATGCAATGTGTCACAGGCAACGTACATGTGAACAGGACAAACAGTGACATTCTGTCAAGTGAGACATGGACATACATATAGTAAGCTATGCAGATGTCACTAGGAGTCCACAGAAGCTCTGTAACTATGCATTGCAGGTGGGATCACTATTCCAGGGTAATTGAAAGCAAACATGCATGCAAACAAAGCTACAGTAAGCAGGGCTGCATGTAGTCTATTGTACAACAAACAAGCTGTACCACTTCCAGTAGGTAACACTGCAAATATGCAGGCACTATGCACATGTACATGGAAATACACAGGTCAGATGACTAGGGTCCAGTCTCAGCGCACACAAGTGTACAGACCATGTACTGTCAGGATGTACAATAACTGGATGGAAACCCATGTGCTCATACCTGCAGTAATACACATGTCAAATAACAGACACTGAGCCTTCACTCAGTGGTTCCATACTTAGTAGGATGTATGCTACCTGGCCTGCCACCACAGTATCCCTGACATGTATGGGGACTCTCCCTCCTGTGACAGTTAGTTTTGTGTGTTGGGGCTGTCTAGCATGGTATGAGATGTGAGCTTGCAGTGCTAGGGTGCTCCTTTGTGTCCTGTACCAGTCGTGTAGTACTGCACACATATCAACATCCTTAAACATCCGCATTGCAGAGTCCAGTGAGGGCAACATGCCACTTGCAGTTTACATGTCCATCATTGTGTATTAATACTTTAATTACCTTATCCCCTGTGCTACCTATGTATGTAGCCTTCTGTTGACATCCTTACCACCAGCATGCCAACATGTGCAGATGATATACTATGGTACTTACCATGGGTGTAGACAACAGTACATGACAATCATACCCTTACTGCATCAGGCATGCTGTGATATACCCACAATTATTTCAGCACACAGTACTGTTAACAACATGATACTATTAGTACACGTCTATGTAGTCACCCTGTGCATCAGCAACATGTTAACCTGTACCTACACTGATGTTACAGATTGCAGGAGGTGGCACAGTTTCATCATATGCACAGGGTGTGAACTTGGTATGCCTGAGTCAGCCACCGATACCACCGATTGACATGTATGTGTATGTGTGTTGGTGAGGGACAGCAGTACAAGGTGGGGCAATGTTGATGCAGTGTGTGCGTGTATGCGGTAGCCCTAGGTGTTGTCAATTCGCATGTGTGTATGGATGCACACAGTTCCACCTCATGGCTGCCATATACTGGTGTTTGTGGACAGCCACAGACTGTACCTGCCAGGTCATACAGATCAGTGTCTCTGGCCACGGACACGGTACCTGTGCCTTGCAGGGGTGGTACGGACAGTATCCGGTACCAACCCAGACTGGGTACTGTCATCAGAAGTAGGTGTTCGTTGACTGGACACAGATCCCTGTCGGGCCTGGCCAGAGCCACGTGCACGTGGTCTCCTGGGGCGGTCTGATGACAGCACAGACCCAGCATTGCTGGGGCTGCTGCTGGCACTATGGGGGCGGCCACAGCCCTGTTGTCATCCGTGACGGCTGCTAGCTGCTGCTGCTGTTGCTGGCATATGCCCACATCAACACCTCAACCATCCACCATCGCCCTGGCTCATGGACATGTAGTTGTGGAACCGGTCTAATATGTCCCCACAACTTCTGTCTATGACATCGGTGAAATTACGGATGGCAGCCGCAATGTCACGCATACTGTCAGTCATGGCTGTGCGACATGCTGTCAGCTCCCTGAGACACTGTCTGGTGTAGTGTTCCATACGTGACTGTGCCTGCATGACAGCCCGAAACATAGCTGAGGTTGTAAGACCTCTGTGGGCACGTCTGACAGGGGCAGTACACCCACGGATGCTCCCACGAGAACCCCTGGACATCTGTCTGTGTGGTACCATCTCAGGGCCATGCCCATGGCTGCTGTGTGGGGAGGCATGTGCCACAGATACCACATTACCCTGGTCAATGCCCACTGTATGCTGTCCATCACCTAGGGACATTGGTGACAAAGGGTGTATTGTCAGGATAACTGTGCGCATTGATGGGGTTGACAGCTGTGTACTGTCAATCGGCTGACCAATGATGGACCCTGGCATACCTTCCTGTGCCATTACACAGATGTCATCATTATCAGTACCCATGGCACCTGATTCAGGTTCCCTGCTGCATGACACCAGAGCAGCGCCAGAACCTGTAGGAGGGAAACAGGAAACACAGTTTACAATGTCTACACAACATTACCAGTGATGCACACATCCACACATGCACAGGTCCAGACATTCACACATGCACAGGTGCACAGGTGCACACATGCACACATGCACACATGCACAGGTGCACACATGCACACATGCACACATGCACAGGTGCACACCTGCACACACATGCACACACATGCACAGGTGCACACTACTCAGTATGCGTGATATCAACACACAGACACAGATACACCTGCATGCATACACAGAGCACTACTAAATGAGCCTAATATTACTATTACTATCAAGACTATTAAAGGTATTGTTAATACACACTCACCAGCATGGATAGGCTGCATTGCTGTTACACCGGAGGGACCTGCAGAGTGAGGAAACTAATGTCAGTGGGCACAACTGTGCCATTGTTACTGAGTATGATACAGGTCAGTAGTACAACAGTCTCCTTTCACAGGTCAGCTGCTGATATTGAGGATATCACACTTGCACATTAAATACTATGATGACAGCTACAAACCAAGGACACACCTCACACATGCATTAACTACCAGTGTACACAACAGTCAAGTATACATATGGCATATTACCTGCATGCTCATAGTCTTGCTGCTGTGTGGCTCCAGCCTCCATCATAATGCATGTCTGCTGCTGTTGTTGTTGCTGGCGGACTGGAGCTACTACACTGATGAGTAGTCCCTCCAGTCTGGTGAGTGTAGGATGTGTAGCCACCCCACCACCTGTGGCGACCTGTTGCCTGTGGATATCCGACGCACGCTGACGGACATTTCTGATTAAATCACTGCAGTGATGTCGTACCTGCTCATATGTCCTATTATGCGTGCCTATGTCATTTACCCAATGGACCAGGTCTTGCCACAGTGCAGCCCTCTCCTGCTGATTCTGGCTGGTGCGGGAAAAGAGTATTGCATAATCCCGCACCAGGCTCTGGTGTATCTCCTCATCCTCAGCTGCGGAGTAAGCTGGATTTCGTGGGTGAGCCATGTTCCTGAAAAAGAAAATAACCTGATATCAGCAATATATGTCAGCAGAATTTGGCACACATACTACACATGCTACTCGACTGTTTATGATACAACATATCTCACATATATAGCATATGTCTGTCTATTGGTGGATACACATGTAAATGGCCAGGTATCAGTGCTCAGCCAGCAACTGTGCAACAGTACCTGGCACACTCCATACAACATACTACCAAACCCCAGCAGTCAGAACACTGATTCAGGTCCAGAGCACCTCCTCACTCTGGGGGTTTGTATCTAGGTACTGTATGGCCTACATCATCAACTACTGTGAGCTAACCACAAACTAATTGCCCTGGATATACATATCCCACCTCCACCACCAGCACAAATGACTATAGTGAATAACATTGCAGATGCAAACTTTACACTTTGTAACAGTGACATGGTATCCTTTCAGCCCACTGGGCCAGTGGAAGACATAACCCACAATGCTGACCCCTACACAAATGCTTTCTACGGGCATCTCCGAGAATGCATGGATCATGCAATCCCATATATGACCAAGACACTCTCCACAAAGGGACAGCATCCTGTCTGGTGGACCCCAGCCATAGACAGATTGTATTACAGAAGATGGAAGCTACTGCAAGACAGAGCATAAATCCATAAAGGGAGGGCATGTCTGAGCAGCACTAGTAAGGTTCTATTTTCCCTCATACAAACATCCATGGGCAACTTTGAGAGGAAAATCAAGAGGGACACTACAGATAACCAGAAGGCCTTCTTCAGTTATGTTAGCAACCTGGTCAGAATCCATCCTCTATGCTCATAGTTAGTACACAACAACAAATAATTCACTGAAACCACAGATATTGACAACATTGTGGCAGACAGGTTCAGTGCAGGTGTCACCCCTCCCTCTCCCCCAAAATAAGACATAGTTATCCCAGCTGACTGTAACCTCCCTGTCATCACAGATGTCCAGGTGAGAGCCACCCTCAGGAAAGCAGAATACACAACATGACTGGGACCTGATGACATCCCCGGTTGCATGCTACATGAACTCTGACAGGAGCTAAACACACATATAGAAGTGCTATGTAACACTAGCCTGACTGCAGGATATGTACCTGTACACTGGCACACAGCAGCAGTGGTTCCACTCCACAAAGGAGGCACCTCAACATACCAATACAATACAACACAATACAATACATTACAATACAATACTATACAATATGCTATTGCCCCTGGGACTACAGCAGCATACTGTTCTGCTACCCTGACCATTGTGAGACATGTGGTGTGATGGTACCTGCTGCTGTCACACAGTTGCACAGGGTGACTCATATGGTATATTACCTATCTGACTAACATTCAGCAGGGGTATGTGTGACATGTACTCATGGGGAGTCTTGCTTCTTAACACTGTGTGGTTTATTGCAGGGTATGTCTTATCTGTGGGTAGGAGCATTTACCTCCACATGTGCTCTCTATTGCAGTGGCATGGACGACACACAGCAGTCATTTAGGTTGTGGATGGTGTGAGGTGTTATTATGGTTGTTGGACATCTGTCATGGGTGTGACTTACGTATGTAAATCCAGGAGTGGTAACCTCTATGTGGGTAGTATGTGTGTACCCTGTGGTGTTGTCAGTCACTGTGCATTGGTAATGTGTTTGAGTGCATTGTCACAGTGTTGTACATGTCACTGTGTCCTTCTCCATATCTGTAGCTGTCATGTGAGGTACATACCATGGCATCCATTATGTGGTGTGGAGGGGTACACTGATGTACATGTCCACAGCTGACACACCATGTCTGCTGACACATACCATGTGCAGGTATTCCAGGAATAGTGTGCCACTGTGAATATCACTGGGGGACTATTGTACACATTTATGACCCTGTTCACCCCTGACACATGCAGTGGTGGGCGGCCAATCACATATCTGGTGGTTACTGGTGTAGGTGATTTGAAATGGGGTACGGTACTCCAGTTTTGACACTGGTGTTCACTCCATGACTTTGTCACCAAGCACCTGTTGCAATACATCTGTACACATGTGCCTCACTCAGAATATATATACATCTCTCTCTCTCTCTATATATATATATATATATATATATATATATATGTATATAGATATATCTATATGTATATATATATATATATATATATATATATATATATATATATATATATGTCTGTATACATATACACATATATATATTGATGTACATATATTGTTATAGATATGGAGAGGGCGGGTCACAGACGGAGTGAAAGTAACAGAGGGGTTAGGACAGCGCGTGTTGAGGTCGTCATATACAGTCATACCTGTAGATAGTCAGATCAGTGTGTCTATGTATATGTATCTACATATATCTATATCTGTATGTGTGTATTACATATATATGTTTGTACATATTCTATCTATCTACATCTGTCTATGTATTCCTACATCTCTCTCTATGTATGTATACATATATGCATATCATATATATATATATATATATATATATATATATATATATATATATATATATATATATATATATATATATATATATATATATATATATATATATATATATATATATATATATATATATATACATATATATATATATATAAATATACATACATACATACGTATCCATATGATAGACAGGTATATCAACATGTTTGTCTACCATACTGTATACACACACTAACATACTGCTAAACATACATAACTGTGAAACCTACTTTGTACATTGCACTACAACCTGCAGTCAACCTACATTGATATGTGCACATAGATGCTCTCACATACACATGTATGTACAGCCTTCACTGATTTATTATTTGAAATGTGTCCCTGGTTTTGGTCCTTTGCTCCACATATTTTATTACTTGGTCCGGATGTGTTCCTGTAAAAGGTTGTGGGGTATGGGCAGTGATTATCCTGCTGTGAGTATGTGTGTGGCTTGCAAGGTGCTACAGTGACATTATTACCTACTAGCTACCAACTAGCATGGCTGTTTCTGTTCACACACTACTATTATGGAAATCCACTAGTTTTGACAGTAATTCTAAATGACATGCTTTGTGTACTACACGTCCTATATTTCCTTTACATTCATTCCTACTATAACATGATATATTTATTTTAGCACAATGTTGTTGTATAACAGTCAGGGCTTAGTGGTAAATCATGCTGACTACTGTTGCCAAGGTCCTGGGTTCGGGACTGCCAGTGGGATTTTATTTTGCTTCTGAACTGACTACAGGACCTGTCAATCAAAGTGACTAAGGCACTTTTAAGCAGTTGTAACCGGGTTAGCACTGGTATATCAACATGTTTGTCTACCATACTGTATACACACACTAACATACTGCTAAACATACATAACTGTGAAACCTAATTTGTACATTGCACTACAACCTACAGTCAACCTACATTGATATGTGCACATAGATGCTCTCACATACAAATGTATGTACAGCCTTCACTGATAGTTGCTGTATGTCCCCTGCCCTTTGCACATCTTCATATACATATGGATACAGACCAATGACACATATGGAGGGTTCACAGTATGTAGACCTTTATAGTATTACTTTACATTACCTGTGTTTGTCACAGCTGCTTGTGTTGCCATCTGGTTTTGTGTCCTGCTGCTCCACTTCCCAGTTGTCAGATTTCAGGTGGCTGTTGTTGAACAGTTTTGTTTGTGTCTGTTTAATTTCGTTTTTCTCTGTCTCTTTCTCTCTCTCTCTGTCTGTCTCTCACTTCATCCTTAGGGTGCAATGAAAGTATTGCATGTGTGGACTAGGAGTACAGCATACTTTTGTAGGTATCTGCATATGTCCATGTGATGGCCTCTGCACCAATTGTTAGCCAGCATTTGCTAATTGCATGCAGCCAGTTGTGTACTGATTGCAGTTCTCACTGTGATTTCAGAACAGTGCTATAAAAAGGTATGTGAGATAGGCGTATCCCTTTCAGATTTTAAGGGCAGGGACCATGCTGGTATGCTGTGGACAATGTTCTGTGAGTGTAAAGGTTGGTATCTCTCTCATATTTCCAGCTGTGCTGTAGATTAACATTCCTCCATTCATTTCTCCAGTTTCCTGTACTAACTGTGTATGTACGCTGACACCTACGACTACTACTACTGTTAATGTGTGTGTGTGTGCTTTCCTTGCACTTTTGCTTGCACTTTGTTGCTATGGCTTCAATATTTGCCCTTTACAGTCGCTACTTGTATGCCTGCTAGGTGTCCTGACTGTAGTGTGCTGCTGTGGCTTTCCTATTTTCCATGTACATTCACACCTTGGAATGCTTGCTATATCTGATAGGGTGTTACAGCATGCAGTGTGGTCTGGCCATGGTGTGGGCCTTGACATATATTATGGTATTTGAGTATGCTGCTGAGCAGGCCCCAGAGACTCTCAGGTGCATCTATTATCTGCCTCATGGAATGGTACATATCAGTGGGGTACACCCATTAAATTGTCTGGTATGCTGCAGTTGTGACTGTGGGATAGCATGAGCATATGTATTACTACACTTTTTCTGCCATGCAAGTGGTGCATACTTTCAGGACTCCATAGTTACCATTGCATGCGTTGTAACACCTTTCTGCCTACTGTTTGTACATTTCACATGGAGTCTGTGGGGCATCCCTGTAACTCATTCACTGTTGCTATGTCTAGGCTCTTAACTATTCAAATATGGTGGTGTCAGACCTCTCATGTGTACAAATATTTGCAGGTTGTCCACATTTCCACCTCATATTTTGGTCAATATCTCATGCACAGCTTTTTCTGGCAAATCACTCTGGGCTCAAGTCAGAATATAGTGACAAACATTCAAGTTTCAGACTTCATACCCTTCCAAACATCCCACAAAATGCAGAACCTGTTACTCTCTGAACTGTCTGAGTTTGTTGTAACATTATTTGTAATGTGTCCCTGGTTTTGGCCCTTTGCTCCACATATTTTATTACTTGGTCCAGATATGTTCCTGTAAAAGGTTGTAGGTTATGGGCAGTGATTATCCTGCTGTGAGTATGCGTGTGGCTTGCAAGGTGCTACAGTGGCATTATTACCTACTAGCTACCAACTAGCATGGCTGTTTCTGTTCACACACTACTATCATGGAAATCCACTAGTTTTGACAGTAATTCTAAATGACATGCTTTGTGTACTACACATCCTGTATTCCCTTTACATTCATTCCTACTATTACATGATATATTTATTTTAGCACAATGTTCTTGTATAATAGTCATGGCTTAGTGGTAAGTCATGCAGACTACTGTTTCCAAGGTCCTGGGTTTGGGACTGCCAGTGGGATTTTATTTTGCTTCTGAACTGACTACAGGACCTGTCAATCAAAGTGACAAAGGCACTTTTAAGCAGTTGTAACCAGGTTAGCGCTGGTTTGCATGGAGCTCACGCATGCGCACTGGCGTTCAGCTACGCGCACACACGCACACACCCGCTTACAACCGCTTAAACGTGCTTACTCTTGCGCACACCCGCGCTATTTTCTTTGAAAGAAATGAAAATGGGGAGACAGGAAAGTGGTGAAAAAGGGGTCACAAAGAGGGTAAGACAGTAGGGAAACAAGCTTGGGTTTTCAGGAGGGATGTAGGTAAGGCCCATAGCTGCCCATTTCTTCATCAGCAACAGCTGTGCATATGTTTGTAATTTGGTGTGACATTTGATACCTTCCACCCCTGAGAGAGGTGGAAGGACAACAATAATACTTGTTGTACAGCCAATTGTAATTGATAGTTTCCATGTCTGGCAGACATATGTGTGGAATGGGCAGCTATGTATGGGGCGTAATTTTTTTGTGGGTACAGAGTGCCCTTTTTTTTTTTCAGGTGCTAGTGGTATGTCAGGTGAAGGAAGTCGGTATAGCTGGGGAGGTAGGTTGGGTAGGTCAACAGACAAGACAAACAAGACAAACAAGACGCATACAGGGGCGGTGTATGACACGTGTGGGGGGGTTACACAATTGACGGGGACGGAGGTTTGGATATCCAGAGCCCATGAGCCCACAGATGGCAACAGTGGAACTGATATCCCCACCCATGGGCAGTTGCCACTGTTCCTTCACTGCCCAGGACGGGGTTGTACTGGGGGATGTGTAGGCTGGGCAACAGGCATGCCTGTAAGTTGTGCCACCTGTGCCTCAAGCTGGCGTAGGGGCTCAAGAACAGAGTCCCGGATCTCCCTACGCACCACAGTCCGGACTCTACGGAGGGTGAGTGGTGGTTCTCCTCCGGCCATGCTTGCAGAGGGGGATGGGCCCCATCCCCTGCAGCGATTCCACCTACAGGTGGCACAGGGCCACTGGAGGAGGGTCCAGACTGGGCTCTAGTGCCAGGTGCACTCGCCAGCTGAGGTGGGAGAGGTGGGTCCGCTGGAACCCACCTTCCCTGTCGTTCTGTGTTTTGCATTATGTCATGACAGTTTGAGTTAGTAACATACAATACCATTCGCAATTAGTTTAACAGCATGCATTAGTATTCCCATTAACCAAACACCCAGATATTCACACCATTGAACAGCGAGCATAACACATGCATAATTTGAACAGCAATACACAGTCCAACAACATGCAGGGTTGATTGATGGCAACAGACCATCAGGTTTGGATGTATGAACAGGGCAGATGCATCAACGGACATGCAAATATTTATGACCCATCAGGACAAATGTCCAGGGGTGTTAATTGTGATTGCACATACCAATTTTGCGTGGAAAGGATTATATGTGGTTATAGGGTGGGGTGAAGAAAATATTATTAACACCTTTGAATACCAATATATATGCTGTACATTTCTAATAGCTACAGATATATACACACTACTGTTCTAACTACAGTTTCCTATATGATAACTACTTCACTTTGGTGATAGGACTGTTACTGCTACATCAATATACATTTTATTGTTATTCATACACGTTCATATCTGGCTTTGTTCATCTACATCATCCTGCTACATTTGCTTTATATAGCTATAGACAACTGTGGATGTTTGATATTTCAGACAATCATACTAGCTGCATATTGCAGACTGAGAGCAACATATCCAGATTTTGGGATACACATTCCAGCTGCAGCAACACTTTGGACACATTTCACAGTTTGGTTCTACTTGCCACATTCATTTCATTCTGTACTGACTGCAGTATACTTTATTCAGGGGTTATTACTACTTTATTGGTGGATTCATAACTCTTTCTCACACCCTCTCACTTGTTTTCATTTTACTATTCAGGATAGTACTTACATCTAGGCTTTATTGACATGTTTTACCTGTAGTTATTACAATCTTTTCCAGCAGTCTCACTTCTGTCATGTTTCAGTATTTCAACAGGGATATATTTCACACATGTGATTTGCTCATCTTCTGCAGCTGTACTTTTCAGCCTGCTGCAGGTTATGCACTATTATATTACAGGTGGGGCATCTTTATTTCAGACTTTATTTGAGACATTTTCATTTTTCTGTTTGGATTACAGACTGCAACACACTTTTGTAATCAAGCAATACTTGCAAACACTTTTACACTGTTACTTGCACATTTTATTACTTAGTGACTACACTGCACTCTTTTGCTAACTGTCATACTTTGATATTTTTTTACAGTTACTGGGAGTGGATTACTGACCTGCCTGGTGGCGCAACCACACCAGCCTATCACCATAGGCTCTGCGGTTCGCAGAACGGACACCTGCAGCTGTAATATAAATGAAGTAATATTGGAATACACATCCATAATATCAGCTAATTTAATTTTTTACATACATAATTAAATGTAACTTACTCAGTAGTGGGGCGTTGGGCATTTGCCGGGCCTCCTGTATCCAAAGGTTCAATTGGTCCTGCTGAGCCAACCGGTCCCACGCCTCAGCCCTATATGCTCCCCACAGGACCTGGCCCTGCATGAGTTGGGCCTCATGATTGTGGACTAGGAGCCAGACCATGTATCTGGACTCCTCAACACCCCACCTCTGTGCTCGAAAGCAACTACCCTCACCTACACCTGACATTCTGGCTGCAAGTCAGTTCTACAATCTTTTATGCTGTGTATTCCTGCCTATGGGGCTTATATATGCCGTTTTTCCCGCACTTATCTGTGATTGGCCATTTTGGAATTGTATCCACTTCACAAAGCCTGCTTTGTCATGCTCCACTTTATATTCATTCCTATATATTTGCTATTACTGCATTTCTGAGTACAACTGTCGTGGCTTAGTGGTTCAGTACCTTGACTATGGTGCATGGTGTCCTGGGTTTGAACCTGGCTACTGCTTTTTATATTTTATGACTGTCTAGGCAGGCTAGGGGGTGTGTCTGTGTAAAGGCAGTTTTGTTACAGCTTGCTCAGCGTTGCCCGTTGGTTAGCTTGTTAGCGCGGTGCGCAGCTCCGCGCAAACGGGGTGCGCTGGTTCACGCCTCATTTGGCTGTTAGCACGCATATTACACTCAGCTCAGTTAGGGTCACACAGTTTCAGCATGTGAAACCACTGCTCACCTACGGGCACTCATTTTGCACCTGTTAAACCACTGCTCAGCTATGGGCAGATGCACTCACCTTGTTAAACTGTAGCTCAGCTATAGGCACATCTGGCATTTTCTATTGTTTTGTTACCTCACATTTCTTCAAAATAAATGGACTATTTCATTACATTTTACATAAATTGTGATTTTATATGTGTACATATTTGTCAGGGACTTGTTTCGTGCTTATTTTACTAAAAAAAAAAAATGATGTTATGGGGACTCGAACCATGGATGCCTGCTCTTCAGCCAACATCTCTACTGCTACGCTATTGCTTCTTGGCTTACTTTGCATATTTAGTTCTTATATGCTTTCCCACTGACTGCTAACTGTGGCTGCGCTACGGGCATGCCCGCGCAAACGAGTGCTCTCACAGGCAAACATCTTTACAATTTAAAAAAAATTATAAGATGTTCATTTGTACATTTTATGTTCGTAGTCTGTGGGGTCATGTGTTGTGTTTATTCACATTTCCATGAACTCTGTCGTGGGTGTTTACTTTGGGCACTTTTACTCTTCTGGGGGCGTGTCCGCTTGCAGGGCTCGGCCTACGGACACACCCCCTACTGTCTTACACGGACCGTGATAGCCTTAGGTGTGATTCAGCATGCTCTCATGAATATGCAAAGCATGCTGACATCACTCTGTTTAACTGCAGCCTCCGTGTAAGAGTTATAACTCTTACACGGAGGCTTAGTGAATCCTTGCCATTGTCAAAATGTAGTGAAGACATTATGAAAATCAAGTTTCTTTTGCTCTTATAAAAGGTCATTTTTAATACTAGAATTCAACTTATTAATGTCACTGATCAACAAAGCCATTTTCCTGTTGTTGTCACACATTTTTTGTCTTGTCACACATTAATAATTCAATAACATCACAACCTTGCCTGTTAAATAATTTTAGCAGGTCCTTTTGTAACTGCGAGTTCTTTATCAGTTTAGTGGGCTATCTCCACATTTGCAGACCCTTAGGGACATGTTCACGCTTCAAATATTCTTGGAAGTAACTATTTTCCAATTGAATTTATTTTGTATCTAAAAATAGGGTCCACGAAAGTTCACATTTGCTGGTCCAAAGAGCCATTACATCCATTGATGTTTGCGCCATTGTTCTCCCAATTTATGCTGATCTTACGCCACTCCTCAACCGAAAATGCTGTAAAACTGACATCACCACTTCCCGAACTCACACGCCAATGGGAGGAGGCGCTGCCCAAGTTCTGTGTAGCCACGCCTCTTCTAAATCCATTGTCTGGGCTATGAGGATGTTGTGCTGGAGTAATTAATGAGTGTTCCACAGTTTGTGAAGGGAAAATTTTCCTTCCAGTAGTCTCATCCAAACCATTACTGCCCATAAGCCTTTCAGCTTTCAAGGCTAATTCGGACACAGTAGCTGTCAGTACTGAAACAGACTGTAATACAGCCTGAATACTTGTGCTGACAATGTTGCCCTACTGCTCGCCTCCATCCATGATAGCACAAACTAGTAAAAGTACACAAAACAACCAACGAACCAAAAATAAGGATGCAGGTGCCACAGAAATGACTCAACCAACACTTCAAATGTAACACTAACCCAATTTATGCAGCGCTTTTGTCACAATCACTGACTTCTGCAGAATGACACTCCTCATTTAAATTACTCCTTATATACAATACTCAAAACATTGATTGGTTAGCACCACATTACATGACATCCTGATTTTTATAATTAACAAATGAAAGTTGGAAAGTAAAAAGAAAAATACCAAGAAGTTAAAATGAACTTGACACAAAACACCATTATTAAAAAATATAAACATAGTCAATACCAATATTTGTTATAAAAAACTGTCCTAAAAATATAAAGATTTCAATTTTATGATAATGCGTTCCATGCCCTTGCAGATCAGGTTCATCAGACTGATGGGACATTAGTTCCCGGGATCCAAGGTGGATCCCCCCTTGTGGAGTGGGATAACTGTAGCTGTACGCCACTCATTGGGCATGAAGCCTAAGGTGAGGCTATGATTAAACAAGACACTTAGGTGAGGTGCCAGTTCATTTTGAAGTTCATGTAGTACACAGCCCGGGATGTCATCTGGTCCCATTGATGCAGTATTCTTAGCTTCGGAGAGTGCAGTTTCTACCTGTATGGCCGTGATTACCGGAATTTGGCAATCTTTTGGTACTGAGATGGGCCCTTTAGTGGGTGGGGGGTGAAGTTGGCACTAAATTGATCTGCCAGGATATTGGCAATATCCTTGGGATCAGTATATTTAATGCCATTCTGTTGTAGCTCAGAGCATATCTGAGCATTGCCATTTAGATTCTTGACATAACAGTAGAATGCCTTGTGGTTGTCTTCAGAATTTTTGGCAATTTTATTTTCGTAACTAGCTTTGGAGGATTTTATGAGGGATCTCAGCTTCTTACTGAGGCTGGTAAGGGAGTTTTTTGCATCCTGGGATTTTCCTCTTTTCTGCAACAGTTTCTTTCTTCTGTTGTATAGTTTGTTTATGGCAGGGGACCACCAGATTGGCTTCCTTTTTTTGGAGGAGAGCATCTTGGTTCTATTTGGGATGGCATGATTCATGCACAAGTGGATGTGCTTGTACAGTGCCTTAGTGTAGGATTCAGCAGTCGAACTTTCAGCTCCCGTCTGCATGGGTGTCATGAAGTTTGTCACTTCTGACTTGAGTAGCATGAAATTGGCTTTGGAGAAGTTTTTTACGGAGGTTTCCTAAGTGGGGGATGGGATGTGGATGTCAAGAGTGATTTGCTTATGGACAGACCTGACCAATGAGGGGGTAACCACTGGTGTGCAGCATCTATCTCCCATGTTGGTAATGGCCAGGTCTAGGATATTGGAGCCCTTGGTGGGACAATGGATTAGTTGATCCAGGGCATTGGAATTTATGAATTGCAAGAACTGCTGGGAAAAGGTGTTGGTACCCGAGTAGTTTTCTCAGTTAATGGTAGGGTAGTTGAAATCACCCAGTATTAGGGTGTTTGGTTGTATCTTAATATTTTCCAGTCTGCACTTCTTGTGCATGATTTTATGTAGGAAAAACCAAAAAGGCATTAAGACAAAAGGTCTACCAGCACTTGTATGATATCAAACAAAGAAATGTAAACAATACCCTGTTTAGACATATTAAGGAATATTCTACACATGAGTTTAAGTTTTGTGCTATAGACCACGCAGACTTGGGATTTAGGGGGGGCCTTTGGATGAATTTTTAGGATACAAAGAATTTAAATGGCAAATTATGACCAATGCCTGTCAGGCACCTGGGTTTAATGATATAACCTCCCTGTGTTTTCTGTTAAAATTGAAATCTTTATATTTTTTATGACAGTATTTTATAACAAATATGTGTATTGACTATTCCCCGGATTCACAAAGGCTTGCACAGTGTGCATGATTAGTGTAAGAAGTAATGTTGGCAATATGGCGGCTGAGCGATCCATGTACATGCTCGTTTGACGTGCACGAGCACTCTTACACTAGTCCTGCACGTTCCCAGCCCCCATATGCAAATTACCCCATTTGCAGGTGAAAATCATGCAAATGAGGTAAATCTGCTATCCAGGAAGCTGGAATCAGGCCGCCCAGGACTAGCGTAATTTGCAGAAATGTACTCAGCTAGTAACCGAGTATGGTTCTGCAAAATCCAAAACGGAGACATGACAGCACCAAATAAAGGCTGCGTATTATTGAGGAAGCAATGCCAATGGCCAAGTATAAGGCCATTGGCATTGCAAACAATGCCAAATGTACAAAATACAACTTTTATTTTATTTCCGCCGATCATGGCTGTTTAAACATAGGGCAGCGGCACGCAAATGGGATTGGTGAGAAAATAAGAAAATAAACCTAAAAAAAGCAGTCTAACTAAAATCAGTATTCCGTCATGCAAATTAATGGCAGGCAAAAGACAACCTGGCCAGTAAATAGTGGTTGCTAAGAGGGGAGGCACAGTGTGACATATGTAACTATGCATTAACAGGCAATACTATGCAACTATATTTATTTATTTTACATTTGTTGACCAGGATAGTCCGACTGAATACATGTTAATTTTTAGCAGAGGCCTGGGGAGAAAAGCTCCACACACAAATTTTGATATATACAGTACATTGTGACAAACAGTGAGAGGAGTACATAAGACATAAGACATGAGAATAAGTAACTGTAGTTTCACATATTTATACTATATATGGTAGGTCATAAGTATAATACATTCCTTCTTTAAGTCATTTAGCCTACAGTATCCAATTGAGTTAGAGTCTTTGGGACAGGGTTGAGTTGAAGTCTTAGGAACAGTGAGAAGATGCTAGTCAGGTTTAGTGCAAGGACAGAGCCGGTGTGATTTAAAATGTTTTCTGAGATTGTCTTTGAATAGAGTTAGTGAACAATTAAGAGTGAGGGCAAAGATAGTGAATCCCAATTTTCCCCAGCATGTGAGGCAGGTCCCAACAGTGTAAGAGCATGAATAGCTGAGTGCAAGACTAGGAGGTAGGAGACATCATGGGTGGGTATGTCAGGCATACTGTAAGTGGATTGGAGCCCTGTGGCTCGGGTATGCTCCTAGCTTAGCACAGCTAAGCTAGGGGTGTGTATAAACTTGCCTAGCACTCTTTACAAAGTGTAAGTGGGTGTGCATGCCGCGCACTGGGTTTTACAGGAAGAAAAAAGAAGTTAAACCAGGAAACAGCAGCAGTGTGCATATCTGAGTACTCTTTTTGGGCGGCATGGCCCCAGGCCCAAACAGAAGGGCAGTGGGAAGGGAAAACAGCAGTAGGAAGGTAGAACTAGCATATGTGGCAGGTGTAATGTATCAGAAGTAGCCAATTACACAGGCAGCAGCCCAGCCCGGAACACTACCATAAACTAAGCAAACACCTTCCCCACTGGTTTTTCCCACACTCTACACCACTGGTGTATACAAGTGGGGAAATTTTAACAAACAAACCTACAAAATGAGAAGAGCTGCAGCAGGCAACATAGAACAACATGTGCAAGTGGCTGAGGGTGGCGAGGATGTGCATGTTGCCGAACAACCCACAGTGAGGAGATGGAGAAGAGTGTAAAGACCCAGGGTAACCTACCAGGGGCTACATGAGTTCAAGATAGTGGAGTGCTATAGGGTGGACAGAGACCTCCTACAGCAAGTAGTTGAGCTGTGCCGGCCACACCTGACACACCAAACTGACCGAGGGGAACCCATCTCAGTGGATACTAAGGTATGTGTAGGCCTAGGTATACTAGCCACAAATACCTCCCAAAACACAACTGGGGATATCATGGGGATCTCGCAGGCATCAACATCCAGAGTATTACACCAGTTCCTGGATGCCATGTCAGCACATGCCAATGAGCATGTATATTTCATCAACACCTGTGAGGTGTTGACCAACAATATGCGTCTCTTGTACCAAATAGCAGAATACCCTGGGGTAGTGGGTGCTATAGACTGCATTCACATATGCATCAAAGCACCACCCGGAGATCAGGGTAGGGCCTACATCAACCACAGGGGCATCACCTCCATCAACTGCCAGGTCATATGCGATGCCCAGGGCATTATAATGAATGTGTGTGCTGGCTGCCCTGGAAGCTATGACGATTCCCACATATGGCATCTGATGCAGCTGTACCAGAGATTTGCCAATGGGGACATCCCCTACGGTCACCTAGTGGGGGATGCTGGGTACACACTGGAGCCGTGGCTGATGACACCCATCAGAAATGCACACACACCTGAACAAAAACACCATAATGAGGCACACGCACAGGCCAGACATATAATAGAGCATGTGTTTGGGATGCTCAGGTCATGGTTCCAGTGTCTGGGCACATTCAGTGGAGCCTTGCAGTATTCATCAGCTACACGTACCCAAATTGTTATGGTATGGGCTATGCTAGACAATATGATCCTGCAGAAGCAGCTGCAGCAGGAACAGCATGGGGCAGGGCCACACAGCCCCCCACCAATAACAAGGCCTGCACAGGCACAGAGTGACCTGGAGGAGGAAGAACTTGAGCTCTCCCCAGTAGGCAGAAGAAGGCGTGCCCAGTATGCCATGGCCTTGGCAAAGAGGCAACACATAGCATATGCACTGACACAGTAGGTCCCAGGGAATGACACCTCTCTCTAACTCACACATACAGTAAAAGGGATGCCAAACATGACACCACCTGTGCTCAACCATGTATAGGGAGTGTACTATATGCATCCGACATAGGCAGCCCTCCAGCACCATCTGCAAGTCTGGCACACCCACAAGGTAAGTCAATCAACCTACCAATTGCCAAATGGAGTAGACTGTGTTGTCACTGTAGCTATGGTATGGATGTGAGCATGCAAGGGAATTGAGTGGCTGAACATTACGGCAGCAGACAGTAGACACCCATAGTGGCACCAGACATGTGTAATACATACTGGAGTCACCATAGTAGCCAGTACTACACAGGATAACAAAAAACACTGCAGGAAATATGCTGAACAAAATGTGTGTGTCCATATGACCCACACATGCCAGCCAGGATGGTTCACATACCCAACAACAGTCGCATCCAGCAGGACAGGTGGACACAAACCCAAACAGGACTTGTGCCATGGCCCCAGAATGATGGCTATCGATAACCCCACCCCCAGGCCTACACAGACAGACCACAGCAGGGCAGGCAGTGGGATGTCAGTCCTGAAGGGTAGGACATCAGACAATAATATGTAGGGCAACCAAAGCCACGATCTGTAGTACACTGGTGTGCCTCTAGACAGCATGATAGTTAGCAATACAGAATGAAATGGAGTATATGACATACCAGTACAGTCATAGCAAATGTGTACAAGTGTCACTTGTACCCCCCATCCTATATAGCAATGTAATAACAGTCTGGTGTGCCCCCCACTCCCATGTAGCCATATAGAAACAGTCAAGTGTGCCCCTACGCTCAATCCAGCGTAGAAATGTAGTAATAATCAGGTGTGCTCCCCAATCCTGTGTAGACATGTAGAAACAGTCAGGTGCCCCCCCCCCACAATCCTATGTAGAAATGTAGTAACAGTCAGGTGTGCCTCCCCAATCATATGCAGACATGTAGAAACAGACAGGTGTGCCAATTCCCCCCAATCCAATGTAGAAATGTAGTAACAGTCAGGTGTGCCCCCCAATCCTGTGTAGAAATGTAGTAACATGTATGAGTAGGTATAATACGAGTGGAGCAGAGATGGCCAGAGGTGGCTAAGGTAGCAGGATAGGTTGTAGCATTTGCACAATATGCAGGTCTGTGTGTGTTAGGATGGTGTGTGTTTCGTATTGTGTGAGAGTGGTCAGTATTTATGCATGTTGTGGTAAGACCTGGTGGCCATTGCCCACTACTGCTGATGACAGGGACAAGCCCTCACAACTGCAGTGCCAAAGACAATCCCCACCAGTATAACACTTGCTAGCAGTAAGCCATTGTAAATGTATGGTGGTAATATGTGTCACCATCTGAAAGACTGACATAGCATGGCTGTTGGGCTAGCTATACAAGCAGTACACAGGGGAAAGTACCCCAGGCATACAGTATATATTGTATCACTGTGAAATGGAGACACCCTTGGAATTGTACATACAGGTATGCACCACAATAATTGGTCCTGTAGCAGGGGATACCAGTGATGTCTACCCGAACACCTGCAGGTCACAAAGTAGGTAGGACTGATGTATTGGGAAACAGCTGATGTACCTGCACATGCCAGCATAACTGAAATGCCCCATGCATATCTTTGTGTCAGATGCAAGTAGTGTACATAGCACACATGCACCCAGCTCATGCAAACACCACCCACAGGTACCTCTCTGGTCATATCCCTGCTGTGGGGAATGGGTATAGTATGACCCCACCTGTATATGGCAATAGTGGAAGAATGCAGCATGCAGTGCAGGTATCCCATGCAGGTGTGTCCCTAGCTGTACGTAGCACCCTGCCAGCATCCACACCACCTGATCAAGACTGATAGAAGGTATTTGCATGAACACCTATCACACCTACCCTTCACCCCAGGGGAATATACTGTATGGTGGTCTGAGACTGTAGGCCTGACAGAATGCAACGGCCTGCCACATGTGGCCTGCAGCAACACCTAATGCCCCACAGGCCTCTGCCAAAGGTCTGTGTCTCACACATACTGGCAATGTATGTTATGTCATGGACACCCACATAACAACATAACACTCTCCACATAAGCCATATGCAAGGCCATGTGGACAAACCACAGTAACATGTCCACCATGTCCCACTGCATGAATCGTGGACCAACACTAACACACACCTGTGATGGGATGATATCCTTAGGGAAAGTATCAGAGAATGTATGCATAATATATGGAAGAGGTTAGAATAACGGGGGTGGGGGGGGTGGGATCATGGGCAGCATGGAATGTGCAGCGTCTGACACCAAGCTGTGTGCCCACACTATCCCTGGCTGCAATCACATAAATGGGTGCCCGTACACCACAATAGGGTTAATGCCCTGACCCATGGCCTCTGCCTCTGGGTAACCTGTGTGAATCTGTATCTGAGGCATTGCCACAGCAAGATAAGCTCATACTGTCATGTCAATGGGTGTACAAGTATGGGATCCCCTGCCAGCACTGTACCAAGGTGCTGAACTGGATACACAGAACCAGCAGCAAGTGTCTGCAGCACCCCCTCCAGAATGGCATAATGTACCACGAATATGTACCGGACACAGCTGCAGTCACCCTTGTCTCCCAAGACAGCACTGTGAGCAAGAATGTCCACCTGGCAGTACATGAAGACAGAAAACATCACTGTGTATAACAGTACACATGTCTGAATATCTCTGCTAACAGCAATACCATGCAGCTGAAGCAGCACAGACACAATCACTTACAGTACACACTATTCCCTGCACAGTTTGTCCCCATATTGCCAAATGATTGACAGATACCCTGCAGAAACACGTTGCTACCTGTAGGTGTACAACACAAAGGTCTGCACTGGAGTACAAACTACCTGGAATTGATTCACACATTTTATACAGAGGGCATACTGGGCATGCTCACGCACTTAGAGAGATGAAGGCAATGTCAGTCAACAAAATACTAAAAGGTCATACTGGGCATGCTCACACACTTAAACAAATGAAGCCCACGTCTGCAAAAAACAGTGGACCAGACATATCTGGCAGTCTCAGATGTTAATGCAGACACTCCTCAGTATGCACCACTCATGCTTTGCACACACAGTGGATAGGAATACAGGCATATATCCAAGGACAATATACTATAATAAGCCAAACATGCACATACATAGATGTGTGGAAGAGAGTGACTGTGACAAGGAGCCAACCATTATGAGGCTTGCCACACCCAGCACACAGCCAAATGGCTACAACCTTATGATGCTCAGATATCACTGACTGTTGACATTAGCCACCGGTATCTGTCAGCATTACAGACTATGTGGTGCAAGTGCTAGCTGTGCAACATGACTGTACAAGGAAGTAGTCATCTAGCAGCTTTATACATGTACCTGTGGAATATAACCCTGTGTGTGCCCGCATGTGGTGTGTCAACCTCTAGATGAATGGGTTATGGTCCATGCACACACGCTGCCCTCCCCATAGCCCTACTATGACAAACCCGCTGAGGTTATCTACTTTGAAATACACCCTTGGGAAGTGTAGCCCAGTAATCTCTGTAGTGTGTCCTGTAACTGTGTACTGCTGTAGTGTGATAAGGCACCTAGATAGCTGTTCTAACCCCAGACGTGGCAACTGTGTGTGTGTGTTAGTGTGCGTGTCTGTCTGTAGACAGCAATGCTTTTTAGGGTAGCCACACTCCTTACAAATCCTATACTCGACTTTGGCAAGGCTGCTGATGTCACCCACCTAGAAATACATCTCTGGGAAGGTTGTAGCCCAGTAATCTCCATAGTGTGTCCCATAACTGCATACTGCTGTAGTGTGATAAAGTAGCTAGGTAGGTGTTCTAACTCCAGATGTGGCAAGTGTGCGTGTCTGTCTGTCTATGTAAAGAGCAATGCTTTTTAGGGTAGCCACACTCCTTACAATTCCTATACTTGACTTTGGCAAGGCTGCTGATGTCACCCACCTAGAAATATAACTCTGGGAAAGATGTAACCCAATAATCTCCATAGCACGTCCTGTAACTGTGTACTACTCTAGTGTGATACGGTAGCTAGGTAAGTGTTCTTACTCCAGATGTAGCAACTGTGTGTGAGTCTGTCTGTCTGTCTGGAGAACAATGTTTTTTAAGGTAGCCACACTCCTTACAATTCCTATACTTGACTTTGGCAAGGCTGCTGATGTCACCCACCTAGAAATACACTTCTGGGAAGGCTGTAGCCCACTAATCTCCGTAGCACATCCAGTAACTGTGTACTGCTGCAGTGTGATAAAGTCACTAGGTAGGTGTTCTAACCCCAAATGTGGCAATTGTGTGTGTGTGTCAGTGTGCATATCTGTCTGTGTAGAGAGCAATCCTTTTTAGGGTAGCCACACTCCTTAAAATTCTTATACTCGACTTTGGGAAGGCTGCTGATATCACCTACCTAGAAATACACTTCTGGGAAGGTTGTAGCCCAGGAACACCCATAGCGTGTCCTGTAACTGCATACCGCTGGATTATGATTTAGGACTGTGGTAGGGTTCCATCCCCACCCATGGCAGTTCTTGATGTTTTGTGTGTGTCCATGTCTGTATACGGAGCAATGCATTATAGGCAAGTCACATGCAGTACATTTCAAATGGCCCACTTTGGCAATCCAGTTGATGTTATTCATTATGAAATACACCTGTGGGGAAGGAGTACTTCAGTAATGCTTGTGGCGTGTACTATAACTGCATAGTGCTGAAATGTAATAAACTAGTTAGGTAGGGGTTCTACTCTCAGACATGACAGGTGTGTGTGTTCGTAACTTGTATCCTGTGTAGAGGTGGTTGTGAGTGTCTGACACCTGTGGCCAATGTGGCACAGGTTTTGCATATGTCTTATATGGAGGCCCTACTGTATAGCACAATGTCCACCATACAGGGATAACAGGTGTGGAATAGCTGAGAGGCTGGGGTGCAAAGCCATACCCATACATGTGACATCAAGGCCAGGCAATCACATTTAGCAACCTCAGTATTACCCAGAGCACACTATCAACCCATGTCTCATGCACACACACATGCCTAGGCAACAGCCAATATGTGGGTAGTACGCTGCATATTGGCCACTGATAGTAACTATGGAGTGCTAGCAGTAGGCTACAGAGGGCATATCACCCTGTCCATCTGTCCAATTTGCACATACATGCTGACAGTGCACATCTCCCAAGTACCCCAATGGACACCTGCACCACCTGTGGTGCCATCACGTGTCCCATAATGGACATACCATGCCTGACAACATGCCCTGTATGGGCAGATGCCAGTGACACCAGAGAATGATGTCAGCATGCTATCAATGTAGGTGTAGAGTAAACCTGGTGTCTATTACAGGTCCCCGCCACAGGTGGGCAAGACTGGCACATATGATGGTAATATGTGTTCACAACATGGGTGAGACACCCCAGTTACAGTTCCATATGTTACTGTACATGCATGTGGGAGGTGTGCACATCCCAGACATTGTCCATGTCATGGAGTAAGGAACACATACATGGCAAGCAATGCACAGCATTGGCCACACACAATAGTCACTCAGGTGACTGGATGGGAGATACAATATCCACCTGTGTGGGCAAGTGCGGAAACTACAGCTCTGAAAAATAATACAGACCATTGTCATGTGGCCTGATGCCAAGGTATACCCATCTCCTACCCTTGTATAGTCTGCTGCCACAGTCGACCACCACACACCCGTGCAGACATGCACCCATGCATGTCAGTACTGGCACCCTGTGTGTTTGTGTGTTGTATGGTGTGTATGATCACAACCACACTCACTACAACCCCTATGGGCATACAGAAGCATGCTGTCTGATGTCAGACACCTCCTCATACCCTTTGCCCATACAACCTCCATATGACCCATGTGGTGCATGTGATTCCTGCACAGTTATGTGTTGTGGCAATCCTGCTACTGATGAGTTGTACCCCTGGCCCTAACAAGTGTGTCAATGTGTGCGTGTCTCTGTGAGAGTGTGGTTGTGTTGACACTGGCACCTGTCCATGCTGACAGACGTGTATGTCACCTACTGTATAGCTACCATATCCCTGTTGCAGATGTCACTCACCATCACAGATATGTTCTGAGGGCTCCACAACAGGTAACCCATGTGGCGCATCCAATAACTGCATCAAACTGTGATAGCAGTACATAGTTGTCAGGGGGTTAATACCCTGTGCTGGTAGGTGTGTCACACAAACAAGCTGCAGTTTTACTCTCCCACCCCTCCCTGACATGTCTTTGCTTCTGTCTGCCTCTCCCACTCCCTCTCTGGTGGATGTGGAGACCTACACTTGCTTTGCTTAGGCAACATCATGTGTATTTTAAGTGATGCTCGTGATCAGCTGATGGACTCTGCACGAATCACAGCCCTCCCCTAGCTGATTGCATGTGGAACAGCTGCAGTAACATTCCCATAGCCAATTGCATGGAAACACACTCCAATATCTAGGAATATCATGTTGGTGTTGTCCCTTGTCATTCACCGTGAGCTGGAACTAGATCTGTTGGTTGGCAACCAGCATCTGAGATGGATTGGGAATTTACCTCTAACAACATACATTGTGGAAACAGGGCAACACACAGAAGGGGGATGTGCCTGACCTGCCTACAGACTTTAAGTGCTGCTGTACTGCATGTGGCGTACTGTTGGTTTAACAGTATGTGTGTGGATATGTCTTTTCTACATGTCTCCATACCTGCCATGTCAGTTCCTTGTTTATGTGGAATCCCCATTTGCAGGGTCATCTGCAGACAGAGCAGTGTGTTGTGCCTGTGGTTTCATGTATTACCAACAGAGCATCTATCTGTGGACTGCAGATGGTAGTGTGAGGATTGCAGTCTGTAGATGGTGAAAGCCATGACAGTTACTGGTGTCTTATTCCTCATAGGACATATGTTGCCACAAACCCTGTTACAACAGTAAATGTATGAGGTTATCACAGCAACATGTCATTATTGGCCCTGTGTATGTGCTGCCAGCCACAACTCTGCCAACCTGTGCACATATGTCATGCATGACGTGGTGCGTATGTGCTGTACACCATATTTAGTGTCATTATATCTGCTAACAAGCCAGTGAGATATCAGACCACCTCACATATTATGTACAGTAGGGGTTATATTTGATGACATAACCTGGACATTCTGTGAATATTTGTACAGTCCTACATGTGTGTGGACATCAGTGTTACAGACAGCAGGTAGAAATACCTTCTACAGGAGAAATGGCACACTCAGGGCAGCTACATATTTGTAAGAAGTTCAGGAACTACAGACAGAGTATGAGTAGAGTTGTGTTAAGCTTTGTATAGTACTGGTGTTATAGGGTGTTTGTGTACATGCTTCTTTACCTTGGAATGCAGTCTGTCTGCATAGCTCTCAACTGTGGGCCTATCCTCTTGGTGGCCAGAGGTGTACCTAGCATGTGTCGTCTGTCCACCACATAGGTCCTGTGTCTGATATTCCACTGACAGTGTATGTGTTGACTATCAGTACATGACCTACATATCAAGCTTTGTACATATGACATATTGTGGGGGGGGGTGTTCAAGTGGTGGGCTGTAAGTATATCACACTGCCATTGCTGCCATCAGTCCACTTCTGTTGTTTCCCCCACACATTTGGTGGGATTGGGGCCATATATGTGTGGGCGTCACCTACACAATACATGTGTGCTGTTATGCACTCCAGTGAATATAACAGTGGTATATGGCCCTGTATTATTGAGTCTGGGGGGAGCACCATAAATGACCTAGGCTGTTAAAAATGTGGGGGTATCAGGGATGAGCTGCTTTAAGGTATCTGGATGTAAAGTTGTGTATACTCACTTATATTTACATCACTTACATATATTTGGTTACTGCAAGCCTACTGCCTCCTGCCAGACAGACTGTTCTGTTTGTCAGTGTGCATGTGATGGTGTCAGTTATGCCTTGTTATGTCACAGTTACAACCCAGGTGGTCACACGATGTCGTTACCACCCACTGATGTTGTACAGAGTGTAGACAGAGGCTGCTGAACTATACACCTGCATTACATACTGTTGATCGTTTGGTATTCTGTGGCCCAGTCTGTCCTCACTACTGTACAGATTTAAGGGCTTGGCCTGGACAGCGAAATTTGTGAACCTTTCCAGACTACTGTATTAGTATAACTGTTTCATGGTTGCATTCCTCTGTTTATATACATGTCAATGTCTGAACAGCTATATGAAATAGCATGTAGAACTGTAATAGTACACAATGAAAGGTATTCCATTTCTGCAAACCTGTGTGTGATGTTTTCCCAATGACTTCTCTGTGGGTATATGTTGCAGGCAACAATTGTCATTTGTATGGGTGGCCCATACAGTGTCCAGTTGTTCAGGGGTTAACTGTAGGCATAGTGGCTATTCCATATTGTGTGCACTGTCTACATATGTATCCTACTGTACATATATCTGCGTGTGTATGTGTAGTCACAGGTGTATCCATATATGTATATATAGACATATATATATATATATATATATATATATATATATATATATATATATATTTATTTTATTTATTTATTTTACATTTGTTGACCGGGCTAGTCCAACTGGATATATTTCCATTTTCAGTAGAGGCCCGGGGAGAAAAGCTCCAGCATAGCACAAAATGAAATATCAAATTGTATAACACACAAAATAATATAACACATAAAATAGTATTTAAAATAAAGAAGAAAGGTTATTAAAAGTACAATATTAAAAAGGTGAGTATAACGTCATGTCAGTCATATAATAATATGATATGAGAGGATACACTACAGTTCATTGTAGTTAACTTAAATGCTTGTGGTTATATAAGTTTTACAATGACCAGATTTAGCATACAGAGAGGTATATAGAGTATGATTATATATCCATAGGCAGTAAGAAGATAAAAATAGGATAGGTAGTAGATTAATCAGGGTTAGTGCAGGGGCATAACCAGAGAGATTTTAGGTGACGTTTGAGTTTTTGCTTAAAGGGTGACAGTGATGGTAGTAGTGTTAGGTCGGTAGGTAGAAGGTTCCTATATATATATATATATATATATATATATATATATATATATATATATATATATATATATATATATATATATATATATATATATATACCCACACATATGTACATATGTATATATGTATCTGCATATCTGTGTCTGTGTATCTGTATCCTGGGGATGTTGATGGCTATCACAGTTTACATTACCTATGGGAGGCAGACTGTACTGCATGATATGTCAACAATACCAGCCTGACATCATACAGGTGGGATGTTGTACTGTTAACTTCCTGTGCCCATGTCATGTCATGTCCTGGTTACGGGATCTGCAACACTTGGTAGTGTATTGCGGGGAGGATGTGTTTGGCCGTGGGGGGATGCCTAGTTGTACAAGATGTATAATGTGTGGGGCCTCTGAACCCCAGCAATGGTGCATGTGGACATATGTGTCTTTGTTAATCTGCCATTGCTCTCTACAGATGTATGACCATATATACCGATATATATATATATATATATATATATATATATATATATATATATATATATATATATGTAAACAATGGGCGTATATACCTACATAGATGTATATCTGCATACACATATGTAACTTGCTGTGTATCTGTAGACATATAGGTGTAGACACTTATATCTGTCAATGTAGCCATTAGCATGTATATATGTTCATATATAGTAATATATATGTATATAGTGTTAGGAAGATATATATATATATATATATATATATATATATATATATATATATATATATATATATATAGGTTGTAGAAGTGTAGATATTAATATATTTACACACAGCTACATCTAGATGATGGTATACATTCTCTGTACAGTTGCATGACTGGACTGGATGATATGTTTCAGATATTGCCCTGACTTTATACAGTTGTAGTGTCTCACTATTAGACCATTGTAGCTGTGTTGCGGAGGGTCCTGGGGTCAAGAACTGCATGTGCTGGATATTGCATTGCACAGCATATCTGTTACGGCTGTGGTGGGGGGGGGCATAGCAGTCATCACCAGGTACTCCTCATTTGAGCCCCCACCCCCATCAACTGTGCATAAGGACAGTTATTTTGTGGTGGGGTTCCAGTTGTTATTTCTGTCTGATGCTGCAATTCACATATCTGCCTATGTATATATATATATATATATATATATATATATATATATATATATATATATATATATATATATATATATATAGATATCAATATATGTGGACGAATTTATCCATCTACATATATACCATTGATGTGATATGATGTATGTCTGAGTCATACATTTATATGTACCTGTGTATCTCTCTACATTTACAGATCTATAACTGTCCATATGTCCATGAATGATTGGCTCACAATATTGGCCTGTCCCACATTCATCTGGCCAATTGACGTGGATGATGTCAGGCATGTGGTCAGTCAGGAATGCCGATACATTACAGTTGCAGACATCATGTGGTTCAGAGTATGTGTATTACAACAGATCACTGTTTAAGTAGCAACGTTTTACATGTATATGAACAATATTATACATTTATCCCAATTTGTACCCCACTTTTGTCACACTGTGTCCACAATGTTTGCAATAAGAGGTTGAGTGTTATTGATATTAGTACAATTCCCCTTATGCAGATTGACTGTGCTGCATGATATATCTGGGAATACATGGGATGTATGTATATCCGACATGGTGTAGTGTTAATTCACTATGATTGTGGTATGCAGGGTCCTAGGGTTGGGCCGTGGAGTGGCTGTCAATTATGTTGCAGGGTTGAACAAGGGTGGTGGGATACAGGGTGATTAAGGCACTTGTAAGCAGTTGTGATTATGTTTGCTCGAAGGTAAGCATTGCCAACTGTAGGTAACATCCAGTTAAACCAGGTTAGCCTTGACATTGCTTTCTTTGTGTACACAGTGCTCACCGTCACACAAACACAGACCTCCAGTTACATATGCCTACAGATAGTTTGCATCAGATGTGCTGAGCCTGTAAACGTAAACTCGCTTACTAGCGAGTAAGACGCTGTCCGGTTCAATTCTTAGCTAGAGCGTCTTCTGCGTGGAGACATGCGTGAATGGGTGTACCTTCGTTGAAGGTTGTGCATCTGGGCTGGTAACTCAGCACGTAAAAATCAACTGCCAATCATTAGCAGACCAGAGTTCCGCTGTGACGACCCCTAACCTGGAAAAGCCGAAAGACACAATATATATATATATATATATATATATATATATATATATATATATATATATATATATATATATGTTATTTTGTGGCTGCAGTACTCCACTTTATATATATATATATATATATATATATATATATATATATATATATATATATATATATATATATATATATATATATATATATATGTTATTCTGTGGGTTATGCAACATACATAAAAATGGTATGTCCCAGCACCTTCCCTGTGTCCCACCCTTTTCTCGCTGACATCCATGGGCAGGTCCCATTAGAACGGATTCATCCAACCCTGGCACGCCTCGGTCCATAATGTCATATTCATCATTCCCTCCCCGCCATTCCCCCTCCACATGTCATCCTTCCTACAGGTTCCAGCCGAATCTAACCACACCACTACACATTGTCCACTCTCCACTTCTTGGGACCCTTCGCGTATGTTGTCCCAACCCATGGATCTTCAGGCTTCCCACACATTTAGTCCACAAACATACATTTCCATCTTTGCTTACCTTTGAGGCATAGTATGTTAGCCCAAGGATTACTTTTGGCAGACATTTGGGGCCGTCCCACCAGGGACATACATGTGTTTGTTTAAGAGTAGACTTAGCAGGTTGACACTGTTTCTCCCACTGGTAGTATCCTGCCAGTAGTCTGGGATCTAGTGCTGTGCTACGCTTAGTGGTGTGTATTATTAGATTTTCATGATATTTACCTTTAGGCATTGATTTCACCTTGGTCACTTGTTATATATGTGTCTTGTATCATTGACACTTGTGTACGTACACTGTATGGGGTCCTGGGAACTTCTACACTTTATTACATTAACA
>NC_056741.1:741639626-741649626 GCF_019279795.1 Protopterus annectens | reverse complement strand
GCTTACTGCTGCCTTTTTCATTATGATACTGACTCTTCACGTGTGCATTTCATGCAGTACTCCAGTTCATAAAAATGTATGTTATTTAGTTGGTTTTGCAATACTAATATTGCTTATACCATGCTTTTCCATGTAAAATAGACTGTGCTGCACTGGGACTTGAACTGGGAATGACTGCTTTTAAGACGAACACTCTGCACACTACACTATTGCTGAGATACTTCATTTGCATATATCGTCCTTGTCATCCTCTTCAGCCTTTTAGGCTGCTTTAACCACAGCTAGGCAGTGGGCACACCCGCACACTGACAATTAGCTGTACTCTGACTTTTAGACAACAATACAGGGATTTCTTCTTTTGACGTTTATGTCCTGTTGCTGTTGTACATATGAGGGACTGTTGGTGGGGATATGTGGATACCTATGTGTGGTCTCGCTCATTTATTTCCACTTTCTGCTGTTCAACATTGCAGGGGTGTGTTTATTCTGAGAGCTTTCAGACAGGCCCCCTGCAGTCGTACACGCTCCGTGTAAGCCTGGGAGCTCGGGCAGTGCGCCTTCATTACTATGCTTGGTGCGCTGACGTCCTGCTCTTAAGCAGCTGCTTCCATGCAGGACTAGACTTGTCCTGCATGGATGATTAGTAAATCTGGAGGTATGTTTATATTTTTTTAATAATGGTGTTTTGTGCTAATTTTATTTTAACTTCTTGTTTTTTTCTTTTTACTTTCCAATTTTCATATGTTAATTATAAAAATCAGGATGTGATGTAATGTGGTGTTAACCATTGAATGTTTTGAGTATTGTACATTAGGAGTAAGTTAAATGAGAAGTGTCATTCTGAAGAAGTAAGTGATTGTGACGAAAGTGCTAAATAAATTGGGTCAGTGTTACATATGAAGTGTTAGTTGAGTCGTTTCTGTGGTGCCTGCATCCTTATTTTTGGTTTGTTTTTGGTTTTGTGTACTTTTTACTAAATGCAAAAAGTATATATATATACATCATCATACCATATAGCAAGAACACAGCCCCTACTGATTACCACATCAGCAGGACCCCCTAAGCACACAACCTGTGATGAGAGACTTGGGTACTCAGGTTGATAATAATCTCAATTTGACAATCATATAGCGGCAGTGGTCAGAAAAGCCTTTTATTTGGTTCATCTCATAAGTAAAGGGATTGCATCTAGAAAAAAAGAGGTTATTACTTCTCTATACTTCTGCCTCATTAGACCAACAATTGATTATAGTTATAGTGTTATACAAGGGGTACAAAGTTTCACAGTAAGTCACCCATTTATAATCCCCAATGTACATGGGGATTATAAAATATACAATTACTCGAGCAAAGAGTTTGGGGTAGAGTATGCAGAATTATTGTCAAAGGGCTTTTCTTTTATTCCAGGTATGAGAGGGAATTTAACGGATACGTTGATAGATTTAAAAATGTTAACCCGCAAAATGAATATCAAAATGTGGTTTACACATGATGAGGGGCAAAATGTGAGTGTGTTGAGAAAACCGAGTAAATTTAATCTTCCTCCTAATACAATGGTAGCCCTTTTTGAAAAGGCATGCGAATTGGATATAAGAGAGCATATGAAAAAGAAAAAAAGCACCATTGATGGCTTTGGTACTAATAACTTAAGTAAAGATTAAGAAAAGCTACTAAAAAATCTTACAAGTGACAGGGGTCTTAGGTTTATGAAGCCAGACAGTAATAATGGATAAAAATGATTATATAGATTACATGTTTAATATGTTAACCAATGATGCTTATGAGGAAAGTAGTTTAAATGAAATTCATATAGCATACTTGGAAATTGATGTTATGATAGATGATTTATTATTTCAGGGCAGATAGATGAAATAGAATACAATTATTTGAAAAATGATAATCCTACAGTTAGTAATATATTTGGTATACCCAAATTGCACAAAGGATTAAATGACATCAAGTTTAGACCCATAGTTGATGGCAAAAGGAGTAAAACGTGTTTTATTATTAAGTATCTTTATTACCATCTGCAAAGAGGGTTGAAAATATTTGAATATATAACGAAAGACTCCGGGCACTTTTTGGATAAGTTAAATGCAGTTAAAATAAATGAGCATATTATTCTTCTTACTACTGATGTATGCAATTTATTTTCACTCATCCCTAATGATATCGGATTAGAATGGCTGGAAAATCAGTTAGTTAAAACTGGTATGTACGAGCAAGATCGTATAAATGTATTTGTGACACTTATGGAAATAGTGTTAAAAAATAATTTTATATTTTTTGAAGGTCATTTTTATAAGCAGGTTACTGGGGTAGCTATGGGGGCTGCTTGTGCCCCTATATATGCCAGTTATATAATGTCCTTCTGGGAGCAGGAATATGTTTTTACCAGTGAGTATAACAAGTTTATTCAGCAATATACCCGCTTTTTAGACGACATATTTGTTGTTTGGGAAGGGAGTCTTGAAAATTTGGAAGCATTTATACAATATATAAATCATACAGTGGACTTTTTTAAGTTCACTTTTGAATTTAGTAAAGCTGAATTGTCATATTTGGATGTTAAATTAAAAGTAGATCAGGACAAAAAGTGTTTAACATCTGGAATATATTGGAAAGCCACATTTTCAAATTCATATTTGAATTACCAGAGCTGGCACCCTAGTCACCAGAAAAAAGCAATAGTAAAGGGTCAAATGGTTAGAGCTGCCAGGATGGTAAATGAACATCAAGAATTCCTTAAGGAGGTGGAGTTTATAAAAAAATATGTCTATTAGGCAGGGTTATCCCGTTTTATTATGTGAGTCCATTAAGGATGAAATCATACACAAAAGAAATAATGGTAATTATGTGGCTATACTAAAAACTTTAATGGGATTAACTGTCGTCATTAAAGTGTTTTACTATACACTGCAGCTTGTGGTTCCTGTTATCAGAGTTTGTCTAGTTTCCTTGGTGGAAGTGGCAGTTTGTGTATTTGTTTTTTTTCCAAGTTCAATTGTTTGTAAATGAGAAGTGTCATTCTGAAGAAGTAAGTGATTGTGACGAAAGCGCTAAATAAATTGGGTCAGTGTTACATTTGAAGTGTTGGTTGCATCGTTTCTGTGGTGCCTGCATCCTTATTTTTGGTTTGTTTTTGGTTTTGTGTACTTTTTACTAAATGCAAAAAGTATATATATATATATATATATATATATATATATATATATATATATATATATATATATATATATATATATATCATCATACCATATGGCAAAAACACAGCCCCTACTGATTACCACATCAGCAGGATCCCCTAAGCACACAACCTGTGGTGAGAGACTTGGGTACTCAGGTTGATAATAATCTCACATTTGACAATCATATTGCGGCAGTGGTCAGAAAAACCTTTTACTTGGTTTATATCATAAGTAAAGGGATTGCATCTGGAAAAAAGGAGGTTATTACTTCTCTATACTCCTGCCTCATTAGACCAACAATTGAGTATAGTACCCCGTTTGTTATGTACCTCTCCAAACATCTGCACCAGCTGGAAAGGCACAGAAATACCTCACAAAGAAAATTCGTGGCCTCCAAAATCTGTCCTATGTGGACAGGCTCAAATTATTTTCACTCTGCTTGGTATCATACAGATTGCTCAGTAGTGATCTGTGTCTCACCTGCAAGGCAATCTCAGACCCTGCCCTACTAGAGATGCACCATATCCATAAGCATAACTCCTCACACATTACCCGCTTGAAAGGCCTGAATCTAATATGTGGCATCAACAAAACCTGCTAGAGAGACAGGTTTGTCTCTCAGAGGCTGCCTGTCTCTGGAATAGACTTCCCATACACTGCAAACAGAGTACCTCGCTGACCCTCTTCAAGCGCAACCTTGATGAGTGGCTAGGAAAACACAAATTTGTCCCAGGGTTTTCATCTGTGTCCCTCATTGACAGGGGCAACAGGTGCTAACTGATGTTTCTTTTTGGGGATAAACTTTTGGCTAGGCTTTAAAGGGCCCAAGGCCATTAGCCTAGTAACCTCCTATGATCCTATGCCATGAACCAGGCCTGAGAATTGGATCAGTTGTCCAAAATAAGGACAGCTAAGCGATCTGATCACCAGTAACAAATCATACCCCAGCTGCTGCCTTTATATTAGAAACGTTGCCTAGCAGGATGCACAGTAGCAAGTCCTGCCCAAACCCCAACCACCATCCAACCATCGGTGAAAGTAAAGTAATATTCATATGAATGGTGACATGAATATTAATGGACTATTCATAGTTTGCCCTTTTCCTCAAAGTAGTGCCATCTCGGACTTGTTATATTCAGTTTGCGGGGGGCATAGGAGGCTGGTGCAGGGGAGGGCTTGTTCCCCTACAAAAAAAAATACTTGCACGCTGTAATCTGCATAACTGTCAGTCATGCATCTTTTCCATACCACGACAGGCCTGTTTCATCTATCAGTCACTACACCCAGTTCTGTGCAGACCAGCCTGTGAGGTACATTTTTAATACAAAGTCCCCCTGCTCACCCCATCTCATGGATTATACCTATTGCAAGATTGACAGATGAGTACATCCTTTACTACCAGCAACAATGCACAGCTAAAAAAATCAGTGCCAGTCATAGATCAACTCAAATATTCAGGTGTGTGCAAATGGCAGAACTTGGAAGGGTGCAAAATCAACCAGGCAAACACCGCATGCATTCCCAGTAAAGTGTTCATGCAACACCAATGGCTGAAGTGATCTGCAAACAACCACAACTGTTGGTCTCCGACAGCATTCAGCCAGATACTAGTGGATGAAGTGAATCTGTAACAATCTGAGCCCCTGGCAGTGGCCCTTAGCCCATCCACTACACTATGGGTTGGCCCAGCCAGACAGGGCCAAGCCATAGCCCTCAAGCAATCAGAAACAAAGCTCAACAGAATCAGGGCCAAATCCATAAATAATTGGGGACAATTAGGGACACTTTTAAAATATTAGTTTTATTAAAACGAGACATTGACAGAATAAAAATGTGGATTAATATACATTTTCTGAAGTAAAAGAAGGCTATAACTGTAATTATTGTTATTATTTATTAAGTGTAATTCTCAACCTTTTCACAGAAAGTCGCCAGTTTTTGGAGGGATTGAAAGGGACAAAGCAAAATTTTGAGACAAAATTAGGGACAGCTGAGAGGTATGGATCAAACTGTCCAAGCCTGTACCCCTCCCAAACTAGGCCCACTCCCTTGAAAATTTAGCTTTCCAAGTCTGCCCTTTCACCTTCATGGCTTCAAGACATAGCATATCCTGCCTACCATTTGCTGAGGGAAGGCAAAAATCTTAGAAATCCAGTGCAAAAAAACAGGAAATTCCTTCACAGCTCCTAGTGTAATCACTTTTATGGGTCTGCAAGCTCCTGACTACCTCTGTGCTAGCTATACCACTTCCTGCTTTTACAAGGTAGGATGGCTGGGCAGGTGTTCCACTCTGTTCTGCTCTGTGTCCTTTCTGAAAAAGGACTTACCCTAAGTACCTGTCTTCTTTTAACTAATACCTAACCTACCCAGCTACTTTTTCGAAGTCATCCTTTCCCTTTCTGTTCTTATGCCAACTCTTACATTCCTGTCACCTTCCCCCTACTGCATGCTATTTAACCCCAGCAATCTTGCTGGGCCTGAAATACCTTGACCTGCTGTCAATAAAAACACAACAGCACACCAGTAAAGGTTGTAAATAAGCTAAACAGCAGTAAGTAACCATGTGCAGATTACACAATACAAGGCCAAGGCAACTTAAAAACATAAATAAGAGGCAGAGAGAACTTAAAGAAGAAATTGTACTGATATAACAAGAGATTACTGAACAAACAACATTACCCATAATTAATTATGAGTCATAATACTGTTAATGTGCAGTCAGGAACACTTTTATATGGAATGTAGAAAAGAAAGGTTGAGAAAAGCAGATGAGAGGGACATACCTATAATGTACTACAGAGAATGAATTTCATACATATGTGGATGTTAACTTTCGCAGGTGAGACAAATGCCAAAGAAAGCACACGCAGTAAGGTACACAGAATATTATGGAGTTATTGCACAGATTTTGAATGAAATTGTGTAAGTCAACGAAAGGAATATAAATAATGAATATTTACTACACTGATGTTTGAAAACAAGGAGAGGTGAAATCATTTAATCCTTTGCATGCCTTACATGTATGATTGAAACAGTAATATGAAGTTGTAGTGGCATATACACACATGTAACATTGGGGAGATATGGAGAAGACTCATTCACAGCTTGAAAATTATAGTATTAATACTAAGCAATCCTTGAGGAAAGTAATTTTTGTCTGCAACTGTCATGCTGTAAGTGTTAGAAAGTTTAACTGTTCACTACACATCAGCTAGTTAAATGGCATCAGAAATGCTCACTCTTGGGATCTAAACCTCTTCTGCACCATCAACAGAATGGTTTGGAAGGATGGGTATATTTCACAAAGGATACCACTGCAATGGAACAGACTCTCCATCCACATAAAACAAAGTTCATCCTTGCCCATTTTAAGCACAACTCAGATCTATGGATCGGAAACAGAATTTGCCCCCTGTGCTACTAATGGAAGCTGTAACTCCTAAATACTTTATCACATGCATAGGTCCCCTAAAATTATCCATGGTATGATTCCATTTATTCTCCTTAAGGGTAAAACATAATTATCGACCATGAGATGGGTAAGGCCAATGTAAAACCAAATGGGATAGGTTATTCCGAGCAAAAAAGGGAAAATTGGCTAGACTTAAAACTGGCACGTACCTATGAACCTATGTACCAATGTATTGCAATCTAGAAGAACCAGTCATTTACAGAATTGTCACTTTGACCCCCAAATCAACAGAGGAATGTGCTGCTAGGCATATTTACATATGTGTAAGTATAAGCAATGTGAGATGGCATTATTAGAAACCTGAGGGTCTTGCTCCGGTGACATAATAGTAACATGCACATAAAGCAATTCAAATGTCATGAATAGTGACTCCTATGCTGACAGGCTTCTGTATGTTGAACTGTCATTATATGCTTACGGAAATTATGTACATCCATGTGATAGGCAGAAAGAGGAATTAATAGGTAGCACATAGAAGATTTAGGTAAAGCAACTTACATGCCAGCATTATTGTATAATGCCATCAGCTCTAGGGAAAATGCACTAAAGGCATGTCAACATTAATTGATTATAATGTATTTTGGGAGTGTAAGTATCAGTAGTTTTCCTTCCTGCTGCAGCTGCAACACATTACTTGTTGATATATAAAATAATGGCAGATTACACCTCTTAATGCAGTATAGCAGTATGTACTACACCTATTACCCTTGAAGGGTGTATTGTGGCACACATTCGTATTACCTGCATGACAGTATATAACAATAGGTCAAAAATAGGTGCAGCATTAATGACAATTAATTGAACTGTATAAAATTTACATTTCTCATGCAAGGGCTGTACAGCAGCCTGTAACAAATGCTGACGACCTCAGTGCCTAGGTCATTACCTCCATTGCACACACATTGGCAAAGCCAAATCTTCAGAGGCCAAGACTGTAAAGTTTTAACATATAAAAACTAATGAATATAACTATCTTATTACACTGACTTAGTTTATGTGCTTTGTGCTAAATGGAACACACCTAGTATATCATTATACTGGGCATGCTCGTAAGTAAGTAAGTATAGCAACAAATGCAGGAACATTAGCCAGACAACACAAAACTACAAGTATCATAACACAGGTCCACTCACACTTTGTGATTACTTTGCAGCATGGTACACATCACCAGCTGATGAATAAGCCATTTTAACATTTACACTTCTAAACTGTAAACAAAATAATAAAAGACATATGTAAATGTTTCCCAAGAAGTCATAGAATAAAGAGCATTCTTCTTATGGAAGAAAGTAATGTCTGTAAACATTCCCTGATATACTCCGCAGTTACACATTGCCAGACTCAAACATCAGCCTACCAGGGTCTTCAGTCTGTACAACCATGTGTTAACTACTTGTACCATAGGAGAGTTTAATGTACATATGTCAGCAAGGATTCACATTAGTGTTGTGTATTGTCACATTTCTAGTAAAACTGCTTTTAAGGAATCCAAAGGATTTAGGAATACCATGCGGACCAATAAGCTGCTGTTGTGGCCCCTAATGGGAGCAGCCGAAAGGAAAAGAAAATTGGTCACAGAAATGTGAGCTAGCCATATAACAGTTTGTTTTTCAAGTCACTCTTGTCCATCAGTATGTGTGTGCATATATACCTTACAAGATTTGAATGACTGCTTACATAACTGCACATACTATCAAATTCAGTCTTAACTACATGTGCCACAAGGCAGCTGCTACTACAAGGCACACTAAAAGCATATTTGAATGGGATGAACTTGTCAATGTACTGACAGGCCTGTGCCAACTATAAGAGATGGAAAGATTTTGGACAAGGCATTGCTACATGTCAATGCAATCACAATGTATTGGCCTTTACTGGATTTGATCAGCTGCCTATGTAATTCAACAAGATAGGTAGCAGTGTATTAATCACTGTCAACAGAGAAGGTATCTTAATGCAAGTATGAAACTGAGCATATTTCAATGGGTGCCATAATCATTGTTTAACTCCAGATGTGTGGAGTAAAAGTGTTGTGAGAGCTCTTCCCTGGTATAAATGAGCAGATCAGATCTGTTGGTGAGGCCAACACCAGTAGATATATGGATTCACACATAGTTAGACATGTGAGGCATTGCTATAATCAAAACACCTAATTGTCTAAGTACAGAAGCTATAGTACATTATATCAACTGCAGGTGCCACATGAGGTTTTCTCTAATTCAGTGAGGAAGATTTGGAACAAGCTTCCCATTAAACTTACATCTCTCTCATCATTACCACTCTTTAAAAAGCAACTAAAAACAAAATGGCCATGTCCTTGTACTAACCCTGACTACCCCCCCAGTATAACATTATTCTATAACTCTCCTCCAATAACCCACTTTACAGAATTAGTAAATTCATCCCTCACTCCCTTCTTAGTATCTTATTCCCAAGGAACTATCATTGAGTATGCTCTTTACAGCATTCTTTCTTCAGTGAGCTCATGTCTTCCGCCTTGTATATAGACCAACTATTTATTTCACTATGACTGTAATTACTTCTTCATGTACATATATTTAATAATTTTCTTATTTCTCAGTGTTATATTTTTTTATAACCTATAGACATCATTGTAAAGGTACATTCCTACCCAATATACTTATGTTGAATATCAATCACTTTCCCAAGGTGATAGTACTGTATTTTGCCTTGTTAAACTCAGTAGTCACAGTCTGTATAATTTCAGTTCTGTATAATTCAAGTTGTTGAAGAAAATCGTCATGTATATGTATTTTAGATATTTTTTGGACTTTTTTTCTGTCTTGATTTATTTAGTTTAAAGTGGTGCTTATCTCCCCAAGCCTCTACTGAAAATGGACATATATCCAGTTAGACTAGCCCGGTCAACAAATGCAAAATAAAATAAATAAAATAAAACAAATACTGCACATTTGAAAGGATGGCATCAGAATTGTGTTGCAAAGGAGATGTATGCGTGCTTAAAGGGAATAATCTGCAAGCTACAGATCATTGTATCAGTTGGAGGTGCTACATAAGATGTGTTACTACAAGGGTGAAATGAGGCAAATTATAATGGATGGCATAAACATTGTTTAGCAAAGCAGATCTGTGGGCTAAAAGTGTTGTGAGAGACTGCTTCTGGTATGAATAAATACATTAGAATTGGGGTTAAGCCATTCCTGCATAGCTTTACATTCACACACACACACACACACACACACACACACACACACACACACACACACACACACACACACACACATAAGTGTCAGATTCAAACCACCAATCTAACTAGTTGCACAAGCTAGACTAGGCTGTATCAACCACAAACTCTACA